>NC_056751.1:772581032-772633532 GCF_019279795.1 Protopterus annectens
ACTGACAAACAGTCTGTATGGCAGGAAGCAGTAGGCCTGCATTTACCCAAGGCGCTTCACGGGTGCGTAGTGGTTGACTGTACCAGATGGCTATGCAAGGCTAGGCCACATGACAATGGTCTGCAATGTGGCTCAGAGGTGTAGTGTCTGGATTGCCCCACACAGGTGGGTATTGTATTCACCATCCAGCCACCTGAGTAACTATTGTGTTTGGCCATTGCTGTTCAATACTTGCCATGTACGTGTTCTTTTGTCCATGACATGGATGCTGTCTGGGATGTGAACACGTCCCACATGCATGTACAGTGAGATGTGGAACTGTACCTGGGGTGTCTGGCCCATGTTGTGTACACAGATTGTTATAATCAGATGTGCCTGTCCTGGCCTCATGTGTTGGGAATAGGTAATGGACAGCAGGTTGACCCTCCACCTACATCGATAGCATGATACAAGTATTCCCTGGTGTCAGTGGCATCTGTCCATACAGGGCATGTGTATAAGGCATGGTATGTCCTTTGTGGGTCACATTTGATGGCACCACAGGTGTTGCAGTCGTCCAGTGGGGAGCATAGTGAAGGCACATTGTCTGCATGTACTTGCATATTTTACTGATGGACAGGGTGCCATGCCCTCTGTCATCCACTGCAATCACACCATGGTTACTGTCTGTGGGCAATATGCAGGGTACTACCAACATAGCAGTTGTTGCCTAGGCAAGTGTGTTTGAGACATGGGTTGAGAGTGTTCCCTGTGTAATACACATTGCTAGCTTTGTTCCCCAGGCCTTGATGTCACATGTAGGGGTATGGATAGCCACCCCAGCCTCTCGGTTATTTCACATCTGTTATCCTTGTAAGGTGGACATTGTGACATATAATAGGGCCACCATATAAGAAATTTGCAAAACCCGCTCCACAATGAGTCCAGTTGTTACACACTCACAGCCATCTCCACACAGGATATGAATGACAAACAAACACACACACACACACACACACACACACACACACACACACACACACACACACACACACACACACACACACCTGCCATGTGTAGGATTAGAACTCCTACCTAACTAGTTTATTACACTACAGCATTACACAGTTATAGGATGCACTACAGAGATAAATGGAGTACTCCTTCCCCAAAGGTGTATTTCACAGTGATTGATATCAGCAGCCTTGCCAAAGTAAGGCATTTGATCTGTAGTGTGTGTGACTAGCCTAAAATGCATTGCTCACTACACAAAGAAACACACACACAAACATCCAGACTTGACATGTGTAGGACTAGAACCCCTACCAAAGTACTATATTACACTACGGGAATACGCTGTTATAGGCTGCACCACAGAGATTACTGGGCTACACCTTTCCCAAAAGTGTATTTCACAGTGAATGATATCAGCAGCCTTGCCAAAGTAGGGCATTTGATCTGTAGTGAGTGTGATTAGCCTAAAATGCATTGCTCCCTACACAAACAAAGAAACACACACACAAACATCCACACTTGCCATGTGTGGGACTAGAACCCCTACCAAAGTACTATATCGCACTACAGCATTACGCTGTTATAGGACGCACCACAGAGATTACTGGGCTACACCTTTCCTAAAGGTGTATTTCCCAGTGAATGACAGCAGCAGCCTTGCCAAAGTGGGGCATTTGAATTGTAGTGTGTGTGACTAGCCAAAAAGCATTGCTCCCTACAAAGACAGAGACACACACAGTTGTCATGTCTGGGATTAGAATTCCTACCTAACTAGTTTATCACACTACAGCATTATGCAGTTATAGGACATGCCACGGAGATTACTGGGCCACACCTTTCCCAAAGGTGTATTTCACAATGAATGTCATCAGTGGCATTGCCAAAGGAGGGCATATGCCTAGGATTAAAACTCATAGCTAACTAGTTTATCACACTACAGTATTACGCAGTTATAGGATGGGCCATGGAGATTACTGGGCTACACCTTTTCCAAAGGTATATTTCACAGTGAATGACATCAGCAGCCTTGCCAAAGCAGGGCATTTGAATTGTAGTGAGTGTGACTAGCCTAAAATCATTGCTCCCTACACAGACAGAGAGACACAAACACAGTTGACATGTCTGGGATTAGAACTCCTACCTAATTTATCACACTACAGCATTAAGCAGTTATAGGACGCGCCATGGAGATTACTGGGCTACACCTTTCCTAAAGGTGTACTTCACAGTCAATGACATCATCATGCTTGCCAAAGTAGGACATTTGAATTGCAGTGAGTGTGACTAGCTTAAAAAGCATTGTTCCCTACACAGGCAGAGAGACACACACACAGTTGCCATGTCAGGGATTAGAACTCCTACCTAACTAGTTTATCACACTACAGCATTACGCAGTTATAGGATGCACCACAGAGATTACTGAGCTACACCTTTCCCAAAGGTGTATTTCACAGTGAATGACATCAGCAGGCTTGCCAAAGTAGGGCACTTGAATTGTAGTGAGTGCGACTAGCCTAAAAAGCATTGCTCCCTACACAGACAGAAGCACACACAGTTGCCATGTCTGGGATTAAAACTCCTACCTAACTAGTCTATCACACTACAGCATTATGCACTTATAGGATGTGCCATGGAGACTACAGGGCTACAGCTTTCCCAAAGGTGTATTTCACAGTGAATGACATCAGCAGGCTTGCCAAAGTAGGGCATTTGAATTGTAGGAGAGTGTGACTATCCTAAAAAGCATTGCTCCCTACACACACACACACACACACACACACACACACACACACACACACACACACACACACACACAGTTGCCATGTCTGGGATTAGACCTCCTACCTAACTAGTTTATCACACTACAGCATTATGCAGTTATAGGACACATCACAGATATTACTGGGCTACTTCATTCCCAAATGTGTATTTCAAAGTGGATGAGATCAGCAGGCTTGTCATAATAGGGCCATGGGGAGGGCAGTGTGTGTGCGTGGGCCATAACCCATTCATCTAGAGGTTGACACACCACATGCAGGCACACACACAAGGTTATATTCCATAGGTATGTGGATACAGCTGCTAGATGACTACTGTCTTGTACAGTCATGTTGCACAGATAGCACTTGTACCACATAGTCTATAATGCTGATGGATACCACTGGCTAATTTCTACAGTGAGTGACATTTACACGTCATGTGGTTGTAGCCATTCGGCTGTGTGCTGTGTGGGACAGGTCTCATGATGGATGGCTCTTTGTCACAGTCACTCTCTTCCACAAATCTATGTAGGTTTACATTTGGCATATTATAGTGTGTTGTCCTTGGATATATGTCTGTATTCATATCCAATGTGTGTGCAAAGCATGACTGGTGCATACTGAGTAGTCTATGCACTAACATCTGCAATTGTCAGATATGTATGGTCCACTGTTGTTTGCAGACATGGGCTTCATTTGTGTGTGAGCATGCCCAGTATGATCTTTCAGTATGTTGTTGCCTGACATTGCCTTCATTTCTCTAAGTGTGTATGCCCAGTATGCCCTTCTGTATTGAATGTGTGGATCCATTCCAGGTAGTTTGTACTCCAGTGCAGACCTTTGTGTTGTACACCTACAGATAGCAAACTGTTTCTGCAGGGTATCCGTAGATCATTTGGCAATGTGGAGTCAAACTATGCAAGTGATAGTGTGTACTGTAGGTGATTGTGTCTGTGCTGCTTCTGCTACAATACTGGTGTTAGCAGAGATATTCAGACACGTGTGCTGTTATACACTTTGATGTTTTATGTCCTCAAGTACTGTCAGGTGGGCATTCTTGCTCACAGTGATGTCCTGGAGAACAAGGGTGGATGCATCTGTGTCCGCTATTGTGGGCACATGCCTACATATTCATGGAAAGTTATGCCATTCTGGAGGGGGAGCTGTAGACATTTGCTGCTGTGTCTGTGTAAACATCAGCACCTTGGTATGGTGCTGGCAAAGGATCCTATACTTGTACATACATCAACATGACAGCATGGTCTTATCTTGCTGTGGCAATACCTCACAGCTGTAGAGATTCACACAAGTTACCCAGAGGCAGGGGTCATAAGTCAGGACATTACCCCTATTGTGCTGTACAGTTAGGTTTGCAGCCACCCATTTATGTGTTTGCAGCCAGGGATAGTGTGTGTGCACAAAGCTGTGTAACAGACCTTGCACATTCCATGCTGCCCATGCTCCCATCCCCCCTTTATTATTCTATCCTCTTCCATACATTATGAATACATTCTCTGATACTTTTCCTAAGGTTATCACCTCATCACAGCTGTATTTTGGTGTTGGTCCACAGTTCATGCAGTGGGACATGGTGGACATGTTACTGTGATTTGTCCACATGGCCTTGCATATGGTTTATGTGGAGTGTGTTATGTTATTTGGGTGTCCATGACATAATATGGATTGGCAGTACGTGTGAGACACAGGTCTTTGGCAGAGGCCTGCAGGCCATTTGGTGGTGATGCAAGCCAGCTGTGGCAGGCCTTTGCATTCTGTCAGTCCTACAGTCCCAGACTGCCATACAGTATATTCCCCTGGGATATTGCCATATACAGGCTGGGGTCATATTGTACCCATTCCGAACAGCAGGGATACCACCATAGATGTACCTGTAGGTGGTGATTGGGTGAGCTGTGTGCATGTGTGCTATGGATGCTACTTGCATCTGACTCACAGATATGCATGGGGCATTCCAGTTATGCTGGCATGTGCAGGTGCATCAGCTGTTTCACAATACATCAGTCCTATCACCTTTGTGATCTGCAAGTATTTGGGCAGACAACACTGGTATTCCCCACTACAGGCCCAGATAATTTGAAGCATACCTGTATGTACAATTCCAAGGATGTGTCCATTTCACAGTTACACATTATATACTGCATGTCTGGAGTACTTTCCCCTCTGTACTGCTTATATATCTAGCCAAACAGCCATACCATGTCACTCTTTCAGATGGTGACACATATTACCACCATACATTTACAACGGCTTACTGCTAGCATGTGTTATACTGGGGGGAATTGTCTTTGCCACTGCAGTTGTGAGGACTTGGCCCTGTCATCGGCAGTGGTGGGCAATGGCCACCAGGTCAAACCACAACATGCATACATACTGACCACTTTCACACAATATGTAACACACACATACCTGCATATTGTACAAATCCTACAATCTATCCTGCTTCCTTGGCCACCTCTGGCCATCTGTGCTCCACTGGTATTATACCTACACATACATGTTACTACATATCTACATTGTATTCAGGAGGCACACCAGACTATTACTACATTTCTAAATAGGATCGGGGGCACACCTGACTGTTTTTACACAGGATTGGAGGGGCACACCTGACTGTGTCTACATTTCTACACATGATTGGTTGGGGGGCACACCTGACTGTTTCTACATTTCTATACAGGATTGGGGAGGGGGGCACACCTGACTGTTACTACATTTCTACACAGGATGGGGGCACACCTGACTATTTCTACACAGGATTGGGGGGCCACACCTGACTGTTACTACATTTCTACACAAGATTGGGAGGGGCACATGTTGATATCTGATAGCTGCTGCAGCCCCTATCATTTTGTTGTTTTTGTTTGTTAAAAGTTCCCCGCTTGTATACACCAGTGGTGTAGTGTATGTGGGAAAAACCAGAGTGGAAGGTGTTTGCATAGTTTATAATAGTGTTCTGGGCTGGGCTGGTCTGCTGCATGTGTAATTGGCTGATTTTGATACATTTCATCTGCAAGCTATGCTAGTTCTCCTAGATTACCTTCCTACTGCTGTTTTCCATTCCCATTGCCTTCCTGTTTAAGCCCAGGGGCACGCCACACAAACACTGTGCTCATATGTGCACAGAGCTGCTGTTTCCTGGATTACTTTTTTTTTCCTTTAAAACTCGGTGCGCAGCAAGCACACCTGCTTAGGCAATGTAAATAGTGCTAGGCAGCTTCAGACACACTCCTTTGCTTAGCTCTGCTAAACTAAGGGCAAACCTGAGCCACAGGGCTCCAATCCACTTACAGTATGCCTGACAGACCCCCTATGATATCAGCTAACTCCTAGGCTTGCACCAAGCTATTCCTGCTCTTACACTGTTGGGTGCTGACTAGAATGCAGGGGAAATCTGGGATTCAGTATCATTCCCCTCATTTGCATAGGATTGCCTGCTGATGCATAGTTACAGGTCCCACGCTGAACCTCCCCCCATAACAACCACTATTCACTGGCCATGTTGTCTTCTGCCTGCCATTGAGTATAATGGCAAAATAGTGATTTTGGTTAGAATGCCTATTTCTGTTTTTTTTTCCTTCCTATTTTTCTCCCAATCCAGTTTGCGCGCCACTGCCCTATGCTTAAACAGCCGAGATCGGCTAAACAAAAAAGTTTTTTTTTTTTATTTTTGCAACTATTTTCCATGCCAATGGCCTTATATTTGGCCATTGGCATGCTTTCTACATAATATCCACTCTTTATTTGGAGCTGTCATGCCTCCGTTTTGTAGTCTGCAGGAATATACTCGGTTACTGGCGGAGTACATTTCTGCAGATTACACTAGTCCTGCACAGCCGGCTTCCACCTTCCTGGATTGCAAATTCACCTCATTTGCATGGATTTCTCCTGGAAATGGGGTAATTTGTATACAGGGGCTGAGTCTGTGCAGGAGCACTCGTGCGTGTCCCTACAGCTTATTCCTGGATCGCACGACAGATATATTGCCTGCTGGAGCTCCTGCACTATTCCTGCATACTGTGCAGGGCTTGCTGAATCTGGGGGAATGTGAGTATTTAAAACATGCAAAACAATTAGCATTACCAACTGAAGAAAATATATACACAAGATTTTCAAAAAGTCACTACAGCACTTTCCTTGAAAAGGGGCTAGGCCAAACAATAAGATAAATGAAAAATAAGCACTATTTTCTCAGAAAAATCAATGATCTAATGTTGTCAATTTTCATTCATTCCTCAACATGTCGGTTTGGATCAGATACGCAGATCTGACTTGTCCATTGTTCTACAGCTCATGGAAATCACAAACTCTTGACATCCTACCTTACCCATAATGCTACAGTTCCCCTCCTTCTCCAGATCTCGTTGGCTGCCTTTAGAAACAGATGTGGTCGCTACAGCTCTCGAGCGAATCTTGTTCTTTCTTCAAACGATAAGTGCTTCTTTGTTTATGTTATATATTTCTAATTATTACCCTCCCTTTACCCGATTCATTGGTATTTTACCTTTTACCATAGTTGGCAACTCCTTTCTCTGCAAACTCCCTTTTCTCCATTGTTGGTCTATTCTTTCCTTACCACTTTTTGGTATTTCTATAGTTTCCATTATTGATAGTGTGTGATACCTTCCACCTGTCTTCCTTTAAAAAAAAAAACTTTTTATTTTTCTTGTCTTTCTGCTTTTTTATTGTGATTAGTAAGGATAATGGCAGAAAAAACTTTGGGTTTTAAAAAACACAATAAGTCTGGGCACAAGATTCCTCTATCTCATGCCCATCAAATGTGTGTTTATTGCTTAGGACTTGAACATTTACAGGCCTCCTGTTCTATTTGTAAGTTGTTTAATTCGAGAGTCCTTGTGGACGAGAAAAATAAATTGATTCTTAAAGGCCTCATCCCATCGGCTTTCAGAGAATCTCTTTCTGGAGTTCAACCTTCCAAGCCAGACAAAAAGGAGGCAAGAGAAAGGTCTTCTGATCAAGGTGGGTTATCGCACTCTTCTTCAGATCTGACATCGGAGACAAAAAAGAATATTAGGAAATCTTAGGATCTGACAAATGACAAGTCGTCAGATCTTACCACTTCAGACACCAGGTGCACCTCTTTAGATCCTACTCCCTCGGAGCCGAAACCAACTCCCAGAAAAAGATATAAATCATCTCTCTTAGGATCTGACAAATCAAAAGTCATCAGATCTTACCACTTCAGACACCAGGTCGATCTCTTTAGATCCTACTCCCTCGGAGCTGAAACCAGTTCCCAGAAGTAGATATAAATCATATCTCTTAGGATCTGACAAATGACAAGTCATCAGATCTTACCACTTCAGACACCAGGTCCATCTCTTTGGATCCTACTCCCTCGGAGACGAAACCAATTCCCAGAAGTAGATATAAATCATCTCTCTTAGGATCTGACAAATAACAAGTCTTCAGATCTTACCACTTCAGACACCAGGTCCATCTCTTTAGATCCTACTCCCATGGAGCCAAAACCAATTCCCAGAAGTAGATATAAATCATCTCTCTAAGGATCTGACAAATGACAAGTCTTCAGATCTTACCACTTCAAACACCAGGTCCATCTCTTTGGATCCTACTCCCTCGGAGCTGAAAACAATTCCGAGAAGTAGATATAAATCATCTCTCTTAGGATCTGACAAATGACAAATCATCACATCTTAGCACTTCAGACACCAGGTCCATCTCTTTATATCCTACTCCCTCGGAGCCGAAACCAATTCCCAGAAGTAGATATAAATCATCTCTCTTAGGATCTGACAAATGACAAGTCGTCAGATCTTACCACTTCAGACACCAGGTCCATCTCTTTAGATCCTACTCCCTCGGAGCCGAAACCAATTCCCAGAAGAAGATACAAATCATCTCTCTTAGGAGCTGACAAATGACAAGTCGTCAGATCTTACCACTTCAGACACCAGGTCCATCGCTTTAGATCCTACTCCCTCGGAGCCGAAACCAGTTCTCAGAAGTAGATATAAATCATCTCTCTTAGGATCTGACAAATGACAAGTCATCAGATCTTACCACTTCAGACACCAGGTCCATCTCTTTAGATCCTACTCCCTCGGAGCCGAAACCAATTCCCAGAAGTAGATATAAATCATCTCTCTTAGGATCTGACAAATCACAAGTCGTCAGATCTTACCACTTCAGACACCAGGTGCATCTCTTTAGATCCTACTCCCTCAGAGCCAAAAGCAATTCCCAGAAGTAGATATAAATGATCTGTCTTAGGATCTGACAAATCGCAAATCATCAGATCTTACCACTTCAGACATGAGGTCCATCTCTTTAGATCCCACTCCTTCGGAGCCGAAACCAGTTCCCAGAAGTAGATATAAATGATCTCTCTTAGGATCTGACAAATGACAAGTCGTCAGATCTTACCACTTCAGACACCAGGTCCATCTCTTTAGATCCTACTCCCTGGAAGCCGAAACCAATTCCCAGAAGTAGATATAAATCATCTCTCTTAGGATCTGACAAATGACAAGACGTCAGATCTTACCACTTCAGACACCAGGTCAATCTCTTTAGATCCTACTCCCTCGGAGTCGAAACCAATTCCCAGAAGTAGATATAAATCATCTCTCTTAGGATCTGACAAATGACAAGTCGTCAGATCTTACCACTTCAGACATCAGGTCCATCCCTTTAGATCCTACTCCCTCGGAGCCTAAACCAGTTCTCAGAAGTAGATATAAATCATCTCTCTTAGGATCTGACAAATGACAAGTTGTCAGATTTTACCACTTCAGACACCAGGTCCATCTCTTTAGATCCTAGTCCCACGGAGCCGAAACCAGTTCCCAGAAGTAGATATAAATGATCTCTCTTAGGATCTGACAAATGACAAGTCGTCAGATTTTACCACTTCAGACACCAGGTCCATCTCTTTCGATCCTACTCCCTCGGAGCCGAAATCAGTTCCCAGACATAGATATAAATCATCTCTCTTAGAATCTGACAAATGAAAAGTCATCAGATCTTACCACTTCAGACACCAGGTCCATCTCTTTAGATCCTACTCCCTCGGAGCCGAAACCAGTTCCCAGAAGTAGATATAAATTATCTCTCTTAGGATCTGACAAATCACAAGTTATCAGATCTTACCACTTCAGACACCAGGTCCATCTATTTAGATCCTACTCCCTCGGAGCCGAAACCAATTCCCAGAAGTAGATAAAATCATCTCTCTTAGGATCTGACAAATGACAAGTCGTCAGATCTTACCACTTCAGACACCAGGTCCATCTCTTTAGATCCTACTCCCTCGGAGCCGAAACCAATTCCCAGAAGTAGATATAAATTATCTCTCTTAGGATTTGACAAATGACAAGTCGTTAGATCTTACCACTTCAGACACCAGGTCCATCTCTTTATATCCTACTCCCTCTGAGCAGAAAACAATTCCCAGAAGTAGATATAAATCATCTCTCTTAGGATCTGACAAATGACAAGTCATCAGATGTTTGCACTTCAGACACCACCTCCATCTCTTTAGATCCTACTCTCTCGGAGCCGAAACCAATTCCCAGAAGTAGATATAAATCATCTCTCTTAGGATCTGACAAATGACAAGTTGTCAGATCTTACCACTTCAGACATCGGGTCCATCTCTTTAGATCCTACTCCCTCGGAGCCGAAACCAATTACCAGAAGTAGATATAAATCATCTCTCTTAGGATCTGACAAATCACAAGTCATCAGATCTTACCACTTCAGACACCAGGTCCATCTCTTTAGATCCTACTGCCTCGGAGCCGAAACCAATTCCCAGAAGTAGATATAAATCATCTCTCTTAGGATCTGAAAAATGACAAGTCATCAGATCTTAGCACTTCAGACACCACCTCCATCTCTTTAGATCCTACTCTCTCGGAGCCGAAACCAATTCCCAGAAGTAGATATAAATCATCTCTCTTAGGATCTGACAAATGACAAGTCGTCAGATCTTACCACTTCAGACACCAGGTCCATCTCTTTAGATCCTACTCCCTCGGAGCCGAAACCAATTCCCAGAAGTAGATATAAATCATCTCTCTTAGGATCTGACAAATGACAAGTCATCAGGTCTTACCACTTCAGACACCAGGTCCATCTCTTTAGATCCTACTCCCTCAGAGCCAAAAGCAATTCCCAGAAGTAGATATAAATGATATGTCTTAGGATCTGACAAATCGCAAATCATCAGATCTTACCACTTCAGACATGAGGTCCATCTCTTTAGATCCCACTCCTTCGGAGCCGAAACCAGTTCCCAGAAGTAGATATAAATGATCTCTCTTAGGATCTGACAAATGACAAGTCGTCAGATCTTACCACTTCAGACACCAGGTCCATCTCTTTAGATCCTACTCCCTGGAAGCCGAAACCAATTCCCAGAAGTAGATATAAATCATCTCTCTTAGGATCTGACAAATGACAAGATGTCAGATCTTACCACTTCAGACACCAGGTCCATCTCTTTAGATCCTACTCCCTCGGAGCCGAAACCAATTCCCAGAAGTAAATATAAATCATCTCTCTTAGGATCTGACAAATGACAAGTTGTCAGATCTTACCACTTCATACATCAGGTCCATCCCTTTAGATCCTACTCCCTCGGAGCCTAAACCAGTTCTCAAAAGTAGATATAAATCATCTCTCTTAGGATCTGACAAATGACAAGTCGTCAGATTTTACCACTTCAGACACCAGGTCCATCTCTTTAGATCCTACTCCCACGGAGCCGAAACCAGTTCCCAGAAGTAGATATAAATGATCTCTCTTAGGATCTGACAAATGACAAGTCGTCAGATTTTACCACTTCAGACACCAGGTCCATCTCTTTCGATCCTACTCCCTCGGAGCCGAAACCAGTTCCCAGACGTAGATATAAATCATCTCTCTTAGGATCTGACAAATGACAAGTCATCAGATCTTACCACTTCAGACATCAGGTCCATCTCTTTAGATCCTACTCCCTCGGAGCCGAAACCAGTTCCCAGAAGTAGATATAAATTATCTCTCTTAGGATCTGACAAATCACAAGTTGTCAGATCTTACCACTTCAGACACCAGGTCCATCTCTTTAGATCCTACTCCCTCGGAGCCGAAACCAATTCCCAGAAGTAGATAAAATCGTCTCTCTTAGGATCTGACAAATGACAAGTCATCAGATCTTACCACTTCAGACACCAGGTCCATCTCTTTATATCCTACTCCCTCGGAGCCGAAAACAATTCCCAGAAGTAGATATAAATCATCTCTCTTAGGATCTGACAAATGACAAGTCATCAGATCTTAGCACTTCAGACACCACCTTCATCTCTTTAGATCCTACTCTCTCGGAGCCGAAACCAATTCCTAGAAGTAGATATAAATCATCTCTCTTAGGATCTGACAAATGACAAGTCGTCAGATCTTACCACTTCAGACACCAGGTCCATCTCTTTAGATCCTACTCCGTCGGAGCCGAAACCAATTCCCAGAAGTAGATATAAATCATCTCTCTTAGGACCTGATAAATGACAAGTCGTCAGATCTTACCACTTCAGACACCAGGTCCATCTCTTTAAATCCTACTCCCTCGGAGCCGAAACCAATTCCCAGAAGTAGATATAAATCATCTCTCTTAGGATCTGACAAATGACAAGTCGTCAGGTCTTACCACTTCAGACACCAGGTCCATCTCTTTAGATCCTACTCCCTTAGAGCCAAAAGCAATTCCCAGAAGTAGATATAAATCATCTCTCTTAGGATCTGACAAATGACAAGTTGTCAGATCTTACCACTTCAGACACCAGGTCCATCTCTTTATATCCTACTCCCTCGGAGCCGAAAACAATTCCCAGAAGTAGATATAAATCATCTCTCTAAGGATCTGACAAATGACAAGTCGTCTGATCTTACCACTTCAGACACCAGTTCCATCTCTTTAGATCCTACACCCTCGAAGCCGAAACCAATTCCCAGAAGTAGATATAAATCATCTCTCTTAGGATCTGACAAATGACAACTCATCAGATCTTACCACTTCAGACACCAGGTCCATCTCTTTAGATCCTACTCCCTCGGAGCCGAAACCAATTCCCAGAAGTAGATATAAATCATCTCTCTTAGGATCTGACAAATGACAAGTCGTCAGATCTTACCACTTCAGACACCAGGTCCATCTCTTTAGATCCTACTCCCTTAGAGCCAAAAGCAATTGCCAGAAGTAGATATAAATCATCTCTCTTAGGATCTGACAAATCACAAGTTGTCAGATCTTACCACTTCAGACACCAGGTGCATCTCTTTAGATCCTACTCCCTTAGAGCCAAAAGCAATTGCCAGAAGTAGATATAAATCATCTCTCTTAGGATCTGACACATCACAAGTCATCAGATCTTACCACTTCAGACATGAGGTCCATCTCTTTAGATCCCACTCCTTCGGAGCCGAAACCAGTTCCCAGAAGTAGATATAAATGATCTCTCTTAGGATCTGACAAATGACAACTGGTCAGATCTTACCACTTCAGACACCAGGTCCATCTCTTTAGATCTTACTCCCTCGGAGCCGAAACCAATTCCCAGAAGTAGATATAAATCATCTCTCTTAGGATCTGACAAATGACAAATCGTCAGATCTTACCACTTCGACACCAGGTCCATCGCTTTAGATCTTACTCCCTTGGAGCCAAAACCAGTTCTCAGAAGTAGATATAAATCATCTCTCTTAGGATCTGACAAATGACAAGTCGTCAGATTTTACCACTTCAGACACCAGGTCCATCTCTTTAGATCCTACTCCCACGGAGCCGAAACCAGTTCCCAGAAGTAGATATAAATGATCTCTCTTAGGATCTGACAAATGACAAGTCGTAAGATCTTACCACTTCAGACACCAGGTCCATCTCTTTATATCCTACTCCCTCGGAGCCGAAAACAATTCCCAGAAGTAGATATAAATCATCTCTCTTAGGATCTGACAAATGACAAGTCATCAGATCTTAGCACTTCAGACACCACCTCCATCTCTTTAGATCCTACTCTCTCGGAGCCGAAACCAATTCCCAGAAGTAGATATAAATCATCTCTCTTAGGATCTGACAAATGACAAGTCGTCAGATCTTACCACTTCAGACACCAGGTCCATCTCTTTAGATCCTACTCCCTCGGCGAAACCAATTCCCAGAAGTAGATAAAATCATCTCTCTTAGGATCTGACAAATGACAAGTCGTCAGATCTTACCACTTCAGACACCAGGTCCATCTCTTTAGATCCTACTCCCTGAGCGAAACCAATTCCCAGAAGTAGATATAAATCATCTCTCTTAGGATCTGACAAATGACAACTCGTCAGGTCTTACCACTTCAGACACCAGGTCCATCTCTTTAGATCCTACTCCCTGGCTGAAACCAATTCCCAGAAGTAGATATAAATCATCTCTCTTAGGATCTGACAAATGACAAGTCGTCAGATCTTACCACTTCAGACACCAGGTCCATCTCTTTATATCCTACTCCCTCGGAGCCGAAAACAATTCCCAGAAGTAGATATAAATCATCTCTCTTAGGATCTGACAAATGACAAGTCGTCTGATCTTACCACTTCAGACACCAGTTTCATCTCTTTAGATCCTACTCCCTCGGAGCCGAAACCAGTTCTCAGAAGTAGATATAAATCATCTCTCTTAGGATCTGACAAATGACAAGTCATCAGATTTTACCACTTCAGACACCAGGTCCATCTCTTTAGATCCTACTCCCACGGAGCCTAAACCAGTTCCCAGAAGTAGATATAAATGATCTCTCTTAGGATCTGACAAATGACAAGTTGTCAGAGTTTACCACTTCAGACACCAGGTCCATCTCTTTTGATCCTACTCCCTCGGAGCCGAAACCAGTTCCCAGACGTAGATATAAATCATCTCTCTTAGGATCTGACAAATGACAAGTCGTCAGATCTTACCACTTCAGACACCAGGTCCATCTCTTTAGATCCTACTCCCTCGGAGCCAAAACCAGTTTCCAGAAGTAGATATAAATCATCTCTCTTAGGATCTGACAAATGACAAGAGTCGTCAGATCTTACCACTTCAGACACCAGGTCCATCTCTTTAGATCCTACTCCCTCGGAGCTGAAACCATTCCCCAGAAGTAGATATAAATCATCTCTCCTAGGATCTGACAAATGACAAGTTGTCAGATCTTACCACTTCAGACACCAGGTCCATCTCTTTAGATCCTACTCCCTCGGAGCCAAAACCAGTTTCCAGAAGTAGATATAAATCATCTCTCTTAGGATCTGACAAATGACAAGTCGTCAGATCTTACCACTTCAGACACCAGGTCCATTTCTTTAGATCCTACTCCCTTCTGGCCGAAACCAATTCCCAGAAGTAGATATAAATCATCTCTCTTAGGATCTGACAAATGACAAGTCGTCAGGTCTTACCACTTCAGACACCAGGTCCATCTCTTTAGATCCTACTCCCTCGGAGCCGAAAACAATTCCCAGAAGTAGATATAAATCATCTCTCTAAGGATCTGACAAATGACAAGTCGTCTGATCTTACCACTTCAGACACCAGTTCCATCTCTTTAGATCCTACACCCTCGAAGCCGAAACCAATTCCCAGAAGTAGATATAAATCATCTCTCTTAGGATCTGACAAATGACAACTCGTCAGATCTTACCACTTCAGACACCAGGTCGATCTCTTTAGATCCTACTCCCTCGGAGCCGAAACCAATTCCCAGAAGTAGATATAAATCATCTCTCTTAGGATCTGACAAATGACAAGTCGTCAGATCTTACCACTTCAGACACCAGGTCCATCGCTTTAGATCCTACTCCCTCGGAGCCGAAACCAGTTCTCAGAAGTAGATATAAATCATCTCTCTTAGGATCTGACAAATGACAAGTTGCCAGATCTTACCACTTCAGACACCAGGTCCATCTCTTTAGATCCTACTCCCTCGGAGCCGAAAACAATTCCCAGAAGTAGATATAAATCATCTCTCTTAGGATCTGACAAATGACAAGTCATCAGATCTTACCACTTCAGACACCAGGTCCATCTCTTTAGATCCTACTCCCTCGGAGCCGAAACCAATTCCCAGAAGTAGATATAAATCATCTCTCTTAGGATCTGACAAATCACAAGTCGTCAGATCTTACCACTTCAGACACCAGGTGCATCTCTTTAGATCCTACTCCCTCAGAGCCAAAAGCAATTCCCAGAAGTAGATATAAATCATCTCTCTTAGGATCTGACAAATGACAAGTCATCAGATCTTAGCACTTCAGACACCACCTCCATCTCTTTAGATCCTACTCTCTCGGAGCCGAAACCAATTCCAGAAGTAGATATAAATCATCTCTCTTAGGATCTGACAAATGACAATTCGTCAGATCTTACCACTTCAGACACCAGGTCCATTTCTTTAGATCCTACTCCCTCGGAGCCGAAACCAATTCCCAGAAGTAGATATAAATCATCTCTCTTAGGATCTGACAAATGACAAGTCATCAGGTCTTACCACTTCAGACACCAGGTCCATCTCTTTAGATCCTACTCCCTCGGAGCAGAAACCAATTCCCAGAAGTAGATATAAATCATCTCTCTTAGGATCTGACAAATGACAAGTTGTCAGATCTTACCACTTCAGACACCAGGTCCATCTCTTTAGATCCTACTCCTCGGGCCTAAACCAATTCCCAGAAGTAGATATAAATCATCTCTCTTAGGATCTGACAAATGACAAGTCGTCAGATCTTACCACTTCAGACACCAGGTCCATCTCTTTAGATCCTACTCCCTCGGAGCCAAAACCAGTTTCCAGAAGTAGATATAAATCATCTCTCTTAGGATCTGACAAATGACAAGTCGTCAGATCTTACCACTTCAGACACCAGGTCCATTTCTTTAGATCCTACTCCCTCGGCCGAAACCAGTTCCCAGACGTAGATATAAATCATCTCTCTTAGGATCTGACAAATGACAAGTCATCAGATCTTACCACTTCAGACATCAGGTCCATCTCTTTAGATCCTACTCCCTCGGGGCTGAAACCAGTTCCCAGAAGTAGATATAAATTATCTCTCTTAGGATCTGACAAATCACAAGTTGTCAGATCTTACCACTTCAGACACCAGGTCCATCTCTTTAGATCCTACTCCCTCGGAGCCGAAACCAATTCCCAGAAGTAGATATAAATCATCTCTCTTAGGATCTGACAAATGACAAGTCATCAGATCTTACCACTTCAGACACCAGGTCCATCTCTTTATATCCTACTCCCTCGGAGCCGAAAACAATTCCCAGAAGTAGATATAAATCATCTCTCTTAGGATCTGACAAATGACAAGTCATCAGATCTTACCACTTCAGACACCAGGTCCATCTCTTTAGATCCTACTCCCTCGGAGCCGAAACCAATTCCCAGAAGTAGATATAAATCATCTCTCTTAGGATCTGACAAATGACAAGTCGTCAGATCTTACCACTTCAGACACCAGGTCCATCTCTTTAGATCCTACTCCCTCGGAGCCGAAACCAATTCCCAGAAGTAGATATAAATCATCTCTCTTAGGATCTGACAAATGACAAGTCATCAGATCTTACCACTTCAGACACCAGGTCCATCTCTTTAGATCCTACTCCCTCGGAGCCGAAACCAATTCCCAGAAGTAGATATAAATCATCTCTCTTAGGATCTGACAAATGACAAGTCATCAGATCTTACCACTTCAGACACCAGGTCCATCTCTTTAGATCCTACTCCCTCGGAGCCGAAACCAATTCCCAGAAGTAGATATAAATCATCTCTCTTAGGATCTGACAAATGACAAGTTGTCAGATCTTACCACTTCAGACACCAGGTCCATCTCTTTAGATCCTACTCCCTCGGAGCCGAAACCAATTCCCAGAAGTAGATATAAATCATCTCTCTTAGGATCTGACAAATGACAAGTCATCAGATCTTACCACTTCAGACACCAGGTCCATCTCTTTAGATCCTACTCCCTCGGAGCCGAAACCAATTCCCAGAAGTAGATATAAATCATCTCTCTTAGGATCTGACAAATGACAACTCATCAGATCTTACCACTTCAGACACCAGGTCCATCTCTTTAGATCCTACTCCCTCGAGCCGAAACCAATTCCCAGAAGTAGATATAAATCATCTCTCTTAGGATCTGACAAATGACAAGTCGTCAGATCTTACCACTTCAGACACCAGGTCCATCTCTTTAGATCCTACTCCCTCAGAACCGAAACCAATTCCCAGAAGTAGATATAAATCATCTCTCTTAGGATCTGACAAATCACAAGTCGTCAGATCTTACCACTTCAGACACCAGGTCCATCTCTTTAGATCCTACTCCCTCGGCCAAAACCAATTCCCAGAAGTAGATATAAATCATCTCTCTTAGGATCTGACAAATGACAAGTCATCAGATCTTACCACTTCAGACACCAGGTCCATCTCTTTAGATCCTACTCCTCGAGCCGAAACCAGTTCCCAGAAATAGATATAAATCATCTCTCTTAGGATCTGACAAATGACAAGTCGTCAGATCTTACCACTTCAGACACCAGGTCCATCTCTTTAGATCCTACTCCCTCGGAGCCGAAACCAATTCCCAGAAGTAGATATAAATCATCTCTCTTAGGATCTGACAAATGACAAGTCGTCAGATCTTACCACTTCAGACACCAGGTCCATCTCTTTAGATCCTACTCCTCGGGCCAAAACCAGTTCCCAGAAGTAGATATAAATCATCTCTCTTAGGATCTGACAAATGACAAGTCATCAGATCTTACCACTTCAGACACCAGGTCCATCTCTTTAGATCCTACTCCCTCGGGCCGAAACCAATTCCCAGAAGTAGATATAAATCATCTCTCTTAGGACCTGACAAATGACAAGTCGTCAGATCTTACCACTTCAGACACCAGGTCCATCTCTTTAAATCCTACTCCCTCGGAGCCGAATCCAATTCCCAGAAGAAGATATAAATCATCTCTCTTAGGATCTGACAAATGACAAGTCATTAGGTCTTACCACTTCAGACACCAGGTCCATCTCTTTAGATCCTACTCCTCGGGCGAAACCAATTCCCAGAAGTAGATATAAATCATCTCTCTTAGGATCTGACAAATGACAAGTCGTCAGGTCTTACCACTTCAGACACCAGGTCCATCTCTTTAGATCCTACTCCTCGAGCCGAAACCAATTACCAGAAGTAGATATAAATCATCTCTCTTAGGATCTGACAAATGACAAGTCGTCAGATCTTACCACTTCAGACACCAGGTCCATCTCTTTAGATCCTACTCCCTCGGAGCCGAAACCAATTCCCAGAAGTAGATATAAATCATCTCTCTTAGGATCTGACAAATGACAAGTCGTCAGATCTTACCACTTCAGACACCAGGTCCATCTCTTTAGATCCTACTCCCTCGGAGCGAAACCAATTTCCAGAAGTAGATATAAATCATCTCTCTTAGGATCTGACAAATGACAAGTCGTCAGATCTTACCACTTTAGACACCAGGTCCATCTCCTTAGATCCTACTCCCTCGGGCGAAACCAATTTCCAGAAGTAGATATAAATCATCTCTCTTAGGACCTGACAAATGACAAGTCGTCAGATCTTACCACTTCAGACACCAGGTCCATCTCTTTAAATCCTACTCCCTCGGAGCCGAAACCATTTCCCAGAAGTAGATATAAATCATCTCTCTTAGGATCTGACAAATGACAAGTCGTCAGGTCTTACCACTTCAGACACCAGGTCCATCTCTTTAGATCCTACTCCCTCGGAGCCGAAAACAATTCCCAGAAGTAGATATAAATCATCTCTCTAAGGATCTGACAAATGACAAGTCATCAGATCTTACCACTTCAGACACCAGGTCCATTTCTTTAGATCCTACTCCCTCGGAGCCGAAACCAATTCCCAGAAGTAGATATAAATCATCTCTCTTAGGATCTGACAAATGACAAGTCATCAGATCTTACCACTTCAGACACCAGGTCCATCTCTTTAGATCCTACTCCGTCGGAGCCAAAACCAATTCCCAGAAGTAGATATAAATCATATCTCTTAGGATCTGATAAATGACAAGTCATCAGGTCTTACCACTTCAGACACCAGGTCCATCTCTTTAGATCCTACTCCCTCGGAGCAGAAACCAATTCCCAGAAGTAGATATAAATCATCTCTCTTAGGACCTGACAAATGACAAGTCGTCAGATCTTACCACTTCAGACACCAGGTCCATCTCTTTAAATCCTACTCCTCGGGCCGAAACCAATTCCCAGAAGTAGATATAAATCATCTCTCTTAGGATCTGACAAATGACAAGTCGTCAGATCTTACCACTTCAGACACCAGGTCCATCTCTTTAGATCCTACTCCCTCGGAGCCGAAACCAATTCCCAGAAGTAGATATAAATCATCTCTCTTAGGATCTGACAAATGACAAGTCATCAGATCTTACCACTTCAGACACCAGGTCCATCTCTTTAGATCCTACTCCCTCGGAGCCGAAACCAATTCCCAGAAGTAGATATAAATCATCTCTCTTAGGATCTGACAAATGACAAGTCGTCAGATCTTACCACTTCAGACACCAGGTCCATCTCTTTAGATCCTACTCCCTCGGAGCCGAAACCAATTCCCAGAAGTAGATATAAATCATCTCTCTTAGGATCTGACAAATGACAAGTCATCAGATCTTACCACTTCAGACACCAGGTCCATCTCTTTAGATCCTACTCCCTCGGAGCCGAAACCAATTCCCAGAAGTAGATATAAATCATCTCTCTTAGGATCTGACAAATGACAAGTCGTCAGATCTTACCACTTCAGACACCAGGTCCATCTCTTTAGATCCTACTCCCTCGGAGCCGAAACCAATTCCCAGAAGTAGATATAAATCATCTCTCTTAGGATCTGACAAATGACAAGTCATCAGGTCTTACCACTTCAGACACCAGGTCCATCTCTTTAGATCCTACTCCCTCGGGCGAAACCAATTCCTAGAAGTAGATATAAATCATCTCTCTTAGGATCTGACAAATGACAAGTCGTCAGATCTTACCACTTCAGACACCAGGTCCATCTCTTTAGATCCTACTCCCTCGGAGCCGAAACCAATTCCCACAAGTAGATATAAATCATCTCTCTTAGGATCTGACAAATGACAAGTCGTCAGATCTTACCACTTCAGACACCAGGTCCATCTCTTTAGATCCTACTCCCTCGGGCCAAAACCAATTCCCAGAAGTAGATATAAATCATCTCTCTTAGGATCTGACAAATGACAAGTCATCAGATCTTACCACTTCAGACACCAGGTCCATCTCTTTAGATCCTACTCCCTCGGGCCGAAACCAATTCCCAGAAGTAGATATAAATCATCTCTCTTAGGATCTGACAAATGACAAGTCGTCAGATCTTACCACTTCAGACACCAGGTCCATCTCTTTAGATCCTACTCCCTCGGAGCGAAACCAATTCCCAGAAGTAGATATAAATCATCTCTCTTAGGATCTGACAAATGACAAGTCATCAGATCTTAGCACTTCAGACACCAGGTCCATCTCTTTAGATCCTACTCCCGGAGCCGAAACCAATTCCCAGAAGTAGATATAAATCATCTCTCTTAGGATCTGACAAATGACAAGTCATCAGGTCTTACCACTTCAGACAACAGGTCCATCTCTTTAGATCCTACTCCTCGGGCCGAAACCAATTCCCAGAAGTAGATATAAATCATCTCTCTTAGGATCTGACAAATGACAAGTCATCAGATCTTACCACTTCAGACACCAGGTCCATCTCTTTAGATCCTACTCCCTCGGAGCCGAAACCAATTCCCAGAAGTAGATATAAATCATCTCTCTTAGGATCTGACAAATGACAAGTCGTCAGATCTTACCACTTCAGACACCAGGTCCATCTCTTTAGATCCTACTCCCTCGAAGCCGAAACCAATTCCCAGAAGTAGATATAAATCATCTCTCTTAGGATCTGACAAATGAGAACTCGTCAGATCTTATCACTTCAGACACCAGGTCGATCTCTTTAAATCCTACTCCTCGGGCCGAAACCAATTCCCAGAAGTAGATATAAATCATCTCTCTTAGGATCTGACAAATGACAAGTCGTCAGATCTTACCACTTCAGACACCAGGTCCATCTCTTTAGATCCTACTCCCTCGGGCCGAAACTAATTCCCAGAAGTAGATATAAATCATCTCTCTTAGGATCTGACAAATGACAAGTCATCAGATCTTACCACTTCAGACACCAGGTCCATCTCTTTAGATCCTACTCCCTCGGAGCCAAAACCAATTCCCAGAAGTAGATATAAATCATCTCTCTTAGGATCTGACAAATGACAAGTCATCAGATCTTACCACTTCAGAC
Source organism: Protopterus annectens (assembly GCF_019279795.1). Classification (NCBI taxonomy): domain Eukaryota; kingdom Metazoa; phylum Chordata; order Ceratodontiformes; family Protopteridae; genus Protopterus; species Protopterus annectens. The sequence goes on from NC_056751.1 coordinate 772,603,244, forward strand.
ACCAGGTCCATCTCTTTAGATCCTACTCCCTCGGAGCCGAAACCAATTCCCAGAAGTAGATATAAATCATCTCTCTTAGGATCTGACAAATGACAAGTCGTCAGATCTTACCACTTCAGACACCAGGTCCATCTCTTTAGATCCTACTCCCTCGGAGCCAAAACCAATTCCCAGAAGTAGATATAAATCATCTCTCTTAGGATCTGACAAATGACAAGTCATCAGGTCTTACCACTTCAGACACCAGGTCCATCTCTTTAGATCCTACTCCTTCGGAGCCGAAACCAGTTCCCAGAAGTAGATATAAATCATCTCTCTTAGGATCTGACAAATGACAAGTCGTCAGATCTTACCACTTCAGACACCAGTTCCATCTCTTTAGATCCTACACCCTCGAAGCCGAAACCAATTCCCAGAAGTAGATATAAATCATCTCTCTTAGGATCTGACAAATGACAAGTCGTCAGATCTTACCACTTCAGACACCAGGTCCATCTCTTTAGATCCTACTCCCTCGGAGCCGAAACCAATTCCCAGAAGTAGATATAAATCATCTCTCTTAGGATCTGACAAATGACAAGTCGTCAGATCTTACCACTTCAGACACCAGGTCCATCTCTTTAGATCCTACTCCCTCGGAGCCGAAACCAATTCCCAGAAGTAGATATAAATCATCTCTCTTAGGATCTGACAAATGACAAGTCGTCAGATCTTACCACTTCAGACACCAGGTCCATCTCTTTAGATCCTACTCCCTCGGAGCCGAAACCAATTCCCAGAAGTAGATATAAATCATCTCTCTTAGGATCTGACAAATGACAAGTCGTCAGATCTTACCACTTCAGACACCAGGTCCATCTCTTTAGATCCTACTCCTTCGGAGCGCAAACCAATTCCCAGAAGTAGATATAAATCATCTCTCTTAGGATCTGACAAATGACAAGTCGTCAGATCTTACCACTTCAGACACCAGGTCCATCTCTTTAGATCCTACTCCCTCGGAGCCGAAACCAATTCCCAGAAGTAGATATAAATCATCTCTCTTAGGATCTGACAAATGACAACTCGTCAGGTCTTACCACTTCAGACACCAGGTCCATCTCTTTAGATCCTACTCCCTCGGAGCAGAAACCAATTCCCAGAAGTAGATATAAATCATCTCTCTTAGGACCTGACAAATGACAAGTCGTCAGATCTTACCACTTCAGACACCAGGTCCATCTCTTTAGATCCTACTCCTCGAGCTGAAACCAATTCCCAGAAGTAGATATAAATCATCTCTCTTAGGATCTGACAAATGACAAGTCATCAGGTCTTACCACTTCAGACACCAGGTCCATCTCTTTAGATCCTACTCCCTCGGAGCCAAAACCAATTCCCAGAAGTAGATATAAATCATCTCTCTTAGGATCTGACAAATGACAAGTCGTCAGATCTTACCACTTCAGACACCAGGTCCATCTCTTTAGATCCTACTCCTCGGGCGAAACCAGTTCCCAGACGTAGATATAAATCATCTCTCTTAGGATCTGACAAATGACAAGTCATCAGATCTTACCACTTCAGACACCAGGTCCATCTCTTTAGATCCTACTCCCTCGGAGCCGAAACCAATTCCCAGAAGTAGATATAAATCATCTCTCTTAGGATCTGACAAATGACAAGTCGTCAGATCTTACCACTTCAGACACCAGGTCCATCTCTTTAGATCCTACTCCCTCGGGGCTGAAACCAGTTCCCAGAAGTAGATATAAATCATCTTTCCTAGGATCTGACAAATGACAAGTTGTCAGATCTTACCACTTCAGACACCAGGTCCATCTCTTTAGATCCTACTCCCTCGGAGCCGAAAACAATTCCCAGAAGTAGATATAAATCATCTCTCTTAGGATCTGACAAATGACAAGTCATCAGATCTTAGCACTTCAGACACCACCTCCATCTCTTTAGATCCTACTCTCTCGGAGCCGAAACCAATTCCCAGAAGTAGATATAAATCATCTCTCTTAGGATCTGACAAATGACAAGTCGTCAGATCTTACCACTTCAGACACCAGGTCCATCTCTTTAGATCCTACTCCCTCGGAGCCAAAACCAATTCCCAGAAGTAGATATAAATCATCTCTCTTAGGATCTGACAAATGACAAGTCATCAGATCTTACCACTTCAGACACCAGGTCCATCTCTTTAGATCCTACTCCCTCGGAGCCGAAACCAATTCCCAGAAGTAGATATAAATCATCTCTCTTAGGATCTGACAAATGACAAGTCGTCAGATCTTACCACTTCAGACACCAGGTCCATCTCTTTAGATCCTACTCCTCGGAGCCGAAACCAATTCCCAGAAGTAGATATAAATCATCTCTCTTAGGATCTGACAAATGACAAGTCGTCAGATCTTACCACTTCAGACACCAGGTCCATCTCTTTAGATCCTACTCCCTCGGAGCCGAAACCAATTCCCAGAAGTAGATATAAATCATCTCTCTTAGGATCTGACAAATGACAAGTTGTCAGATCTTACCACTTCAGACACCAGGTCCATCTCTTTAGATCCTACTCCCTCGGGCGAAACCAGTTCCCAGAAGTAGATATAAATCATCTCTCTTAGGATCTGACAAATGACAAGTCATCAGATCTTACCACTTCAGACACCAGGTCCATCGGTTTAGATCCTACTCCCTCGGAGCCGAAACCAGTTCCCAGAAGTAGATATAAATCATATATCTTAGGATCTGACAAATGACAAGTCATCAGATCTTACCACTTCAGACACCAGGTCCATCTCTTTGGATCCTACTCCCTCGGAGCCGAAACCAATTCCCAGAAGTAGATATAAATCATCTCTCTTAGGATCTGACAAATGACAAGTCATCAGATCTTACCACTTCAGACACCAGGTCCATCTCTTTAGATCCTACTCCCTCGGAGCCGAAACCAATTCCCAGAAGTAGATATAAATCATCTCTCTTAGGATCTGACAAATGACAAGTCATCAGATCTTACCACTTCAGACACCAGGTCCATCTCTTTAGATCCTACTCCCTCGGAGCCGAAACCAATTCCCAGAAGTAGATATAAATCATCTCTCTTAGGATCTGACAAATGACAAGTCATCAGGTCTTACCACTTCAGACACCAGGTCCATCTCTTTAGATCCTACTCCCTCGGAGCAGAAACCAATTCCCAGAAGTAGATATAAATCATCTCTCTTAGGACCTGACAAATGACAAGTCGTCAGATCTTACCACTTCAGACACCAGGTCCATCTCTTTAAATCCTACTCCCTCGGAGCCGAAACCAATTCCCAGAAGTAGATATAAATCATCTCTCTTAGGATCTGACAAATGACAAGTCGTCAGATCTTACCACTTCAGACACCAGGTCCATCTCTTTAGATCCTACTGCCTCGGAGCCGAAACCAATTCCCAGAAGTAGATATAAATCATCTCTCTTAGGATCTGACAAATGACAAGTCGTCAGATCTTACCACTTCAGACACCAGGTCCATCTCTTTAGATCCTACTCCCTCGAGCCAAAAGCAATTCCCAGAAGTAGATATAAATCATCTCTCTTAGGATCTGACAAATGACAAGTTGTCAGATCTTACCACTTCAGACACCAGGTCCATCTCTTTAGATCCTACTCCCTCGGAGCCGAAACCAATTCCCAGAAGTAGATATAAATCATCTCTCTTAGGATCTGACAAATGACAAGTCGTCAGATCTTACCACTTCAGACACCAGGTCCATCTCTTTAGATCCTACTGCCTCGGAGCCGAAACCAATTCCCAGAAGTAGATATAAATCATCTCTCTTAGGATCTGACAAATGACAACTCATCAGATCTTACCACTTCAGACACCAGGTCCATCTCTTTAGATCCTACTCCCTCGGAGCCGAAACCAATTCCCAGAAGTAGATATAAATCATCTCTCTTAGGATCTGACAAATGACAAGTCGTCAGATCTTACCACTTCAGACACCAGGTCCATCTCTTTAGATCCTACTCCCTCAGAACCGAAACCAATTCCCAGAAGTAGATATAAATCATCTCTCTTAGGATCTGACAAATCACAAGTTGTCAGATCTTACCACTTCAGACACCAGGTGCATCTCTTTAGATCCTACTCCCTTAGAGCCAAAAGCAATTGCCAGAAGTAGATATAAATCATCTCTCTTAGGATCTGACACATCACAAGTCATCAGATCTTACCACTTCAGACATGAGGTCCATCTCTTTAGATCCCACTCCTTCGGAGCCGAAACCAGTTCCCAGAAGTAGATATAAATGATCTCTCTTAGGATCTGACAAATGACAAGTCGTCAGATCTTACCACTTCAGACACCAGGTCCATCTCTTTAGATCCTACTCCCTCGGAGCCGAAACCAATTCCCAGAAGTAGATATAAATCATCTCTCTTAGGATCTGACAAATGACAAGTCGTCAGATCTTACCACTTCGACACCAGGTCCATCGCTTTAGATCCTACTCCCTCGGAGCCAAAACCAGTTCTCAGAAGTAGATATAAATCATCTCTCTTAGGATCTGACAAATGACAAGTCGTCAGATTTTACCACTTCAGACACCAGGTCCATCTCTTTAGATCCTACTCCCACGGAGCCGAAACCAGTTCCCAGAAGTAGATATAAATGATCTCTCTTAGGATCTGACAAATGACAAGTCGTCAGATTTTACCACTTCAGACACCAGGTCCATCTCTTTCGATCCTACTCCCTCGGAGCCGAAAACAATTCCCAGAAGTAGATATAAATCATCTCTCTTAGGATCTGACAAATGACAAATCATCAGATCTTAGCACTTCAGACACCACCTCCTTCTCTTTAGATCCTACTCTCTCGGAGCCGAAACCAATTCCCAGAAGTAGATATAAATCATCTCTCTTAGGATCTGACAAATGACAAGTCGTCAGATCTTACCACTTCAGACACCAGGTCCATCTCTTTAGATCCTACTCCCTCGGAGCCGAAACCAATTCCCAGAAGTAGATATAAATCATCTCTCTTAGGATCTGACAAATGACAAGTCATCAGGTCTTACCACTTCAGACACCAGGTCCATCTCTTTAGATCCTACTCCCTCGGAGCAGAAACCAATTCCCAGAAGTAGATATAAATCATCTCTCTTAGGATCTGACAAATGACAAGTCGTCAGATCTTACCACTTCAGACACCAGGTCCATCTCTTTAGATCCAACTCCCTCGGAGCTGAAACCAATTCCCAGAAGTAGATATAAATCATCTCTCTTAGGATCTGACAAATGACAAGTCGTCAGGTCTTACCACTTCAAACACCAGGTCCATCTCTTTAGATCCTACTCCCTTACAGCCAGAAGCAATTCCCAGAAGTAGATATAAATCATCTCTCTTAGGATCTGACAAATGACAAGTCGTCAGATCTTACCACTTCAGACACCAGGTCCATCTCTTTATATCCTACTCCCTCGGAGCCGAAAACAATTCCCAGAAGTAGATATAAATCATCTCTTAGGATCTGACAAATGACAACTCGTCAGATCTTACCACTTCAGACACCAGGTCCATCTCTTTAGATCCTACTCCCTCGGAGCCGAAACCAGTTCCCAGAAGTAGATATAAATCATCTCTCTTAGGATCTGACAAATGACAAGTCATCAGATCTTACCACTTCAGACACCAGGTCCATCTCTTTAGATCCTACTCCCTCGGAGCCGAAACTAATTCCCAGAAGAAGATAGAAATCATCTCTCTTAGGAGCTGACAAATGACAAGTCATCAGATCTTACCACTTCAGACACCAGGTCCATCGGTTTAGATCCTACTCCCTCGGAGCCGAAACCAGTTCTCAGAAGTAGATATAAATGATCTCTCTTAGGATCTGACAAATGACAAGTCATCAGATTTTACCACTTCAGACACCAGGTCCATCTCTATAGATCCTACTCCCGCGGAGCCAAAACCAATTCCCAGAAGTAGATATAAATCATCTCTCTTAGGATCTGACAAATGACAAGTCGTCAGATCTTACCACTTCAGACACCAGGTCCATCTCTTTAGATCCTACTCCCTCGGAGCCGAAACCAATTCCCAGAAGTAGATATAAATCATCTCTCTTAGGATCTGACAAATGACAAGTCATCAGATCTTACCACTTCAGACACCAGGTCCATCTCTTTAGATCCTACTCCCTCGGAGCTGAAACCAATTCCCAGAAGTAGATATAAATCATCTCTCTTAGGATCTGACAAATGACAAGTCGTCAGATCTTACCACTTCAGACACCAGGTCCATCTCTTTAGATCCTACTCCCTCGGAGCTGAAACCAATTCCCAGAAGTAGATATAAATCATCTCTCTTAGGATCTGACAAATGACAAGTCATCAGATTTTACCACTTCAGACACCAGGTCTATCTCTTTAGATCCTACTCCCACGGAGCCTAAACCAGTTCCCAGAAGTAGATATAAATGATCTCTCTTAGGATCTGACAAATGACAAGTTGTCAGATCTTACCACTTCAGACACCAGGTCCATCTCTTTAGATCCTACTCCCTCGGAGCCGAAACCAATTCCCAGAAGTAGATATAAATCATCTCTCTTAGGATCTGACAAATGACAAGTCATCAGATCTTACCACTTCAGACACCAGGTCCATCTCTTTAGATCCTACTCCCTCGGAGCCGAAACCAATTCCCAGAAGTAGATATAAATCATCTCTCTTAGGATCTGACAAATGACAAGTCATCAGATCTTACCACTTCAGACACCAGGTCCATCTCTTTAGATCCTACTCCCTCGGAGCAGAAACCAATTCCCAGAAGTAGATATAAATCATCTCTCTTAGGATCTGACAAATGACAAGTCGTCAGATCTTACCACTTCAGACACCAGGTCCATCTCTTTAGATCCTACTCCCTCGAGCCAAACCAATTCCCACAAGTAGATATAAATCATCTCTCTTAGGATCTGACAAATGACAAGTCGTCAGATCTTACCACTTCAGACACCAGGTCCATCTCTTTAGATCCTACTCCCTCGGAACCGAAACCAATTCCCAGAAGTAGATATAAATCATCTCTCTTAGGATCTGACAAATCACAAGTCGTCAGATCTTACCACTTCAGACACCAGGTGCATCTCTTTAGATCCTACTCCCTTAGAGCCAAAAGCAATTGCCAGAAGTAGATATAAATGATCTCTCTTAGGATCTGACACATCACAAGTCATCAGATCTTACCACTTCAGACATAGGTCCATCTCTTTAGATCCCACTCTTTCGGAGCCGAAACCAGTTCCCAGAAGTAGATATAAATGATCTCTCTTAGGATCTGACAAATGACAAGTCGTCAGATCTTACCACTTCAGACACCAGTTCCATCTCTTTAGATCCTACTCCCTCGAAGCCGAAACCAATTCCCAGAAGTAGATATAAATCATCTCTCTTAGGATCTGACAAATGACAATTCGTCAGATCTTACCACTTCAGACACCAGGTCCATCTCTTTAGATCCTACTCCCTCGGAGCCGAAACCAGTTCTCAGAAGTAGATATAAATCATCTCTCTTAGGATCTGACAAATGACAAGTCGTCAGATTTTACCACTTCAGACACCAGGTCCATCTCTTTAGATCCTACTCCCACGGATCCGAAACCAGTTCCCAGAAGTAGATATAAATGATCTCTCTTAGGATCTGACAAATGACAAGTCATCAGATTTTACCACTTCAGACACCAGGTCCATCTCTTTAGATCCTACTCCCACGGAGCCTAAACCAGTTCCCAGAAGTAGATATAAATGATCTCTCTTAGGATCTGACAAATGACAAGTCATCAGATTTTACCACTTCAGACACCAGGTCCATCTCTTTCGATCCTACTCCCTCAGAGCTGAGACCAGTTCCCAGACGTAGATATAAATCATCTCTCTTAGGATCTGACAAATGACAAGTCGTCAGATCTTACCACTTCAGACACCAGGTCCATCTCTTTAGATCCTACTCCCTCGGAGCCAAAACCAGTTCCCAGAAGTAGATATAAATCATCTCTCTTAGGATCTGACAAATGACAAGTCGTCAGATCTTACCACTTTAGACACCAGGTCCATCTCCTTAGATCCTACTGCCTTGGAGCCGAAACCAATTCCCAGAAGTAGATATAAATCATCTCTCTTAGGATCTGACAAATGACAAGTTGTCAGATCTTACCACTTCAGACACCAGGTCCATCTCTTTAGATCCTACTCCCTAGGAGCAGAAACCAATTCCCAGAAGTAGATATAAATCATCTCTCTTAGGATCTGACAAATCACAAGTCGTCATATCTTACCACTTCAGACACCAGGTCCATCTCTTTAGATCCTACTGCCTCGGAGCCGAAACCAATTCCCAGAAGTAGATATAAATTATCTCTCTTAGGATTTGACAAATCACAAGTTCTCAGATCTTACCACTTCAGACACCAGGTCCATCTCTTTAGATCCTACTCCCTCGGAGTCTAAACCAATTCCCAGAAGTAGATATAAATCATCACTGGATCCAGTCACATGTCTGCTCCCATCACCCTTTCCTGAGAAAGTCGTTCTCCCTCCATCACCTCTTCTTGTTCATCCAGAAGTCTCTCAGACGCAGACATGGAGTGAATGATGAGGAAGTCTCTTCTGACACAGATGGGAGTTCTCCTGGATCCTACCTCAATGGGTCTGAAGGCCTTAAATCATACAACTCCACCTATTTTCGCTCCTGCTTTGATCTGTCCTTCAGTTTCCGAGCCCTCTGATCCGACTGCCATCTGCTTCGGATCTGAGGATACCTGTATCTTTGGATCTGACACTTTCTCTGAGCATGTTGTCTCCAACTGTGTTGGAGTTGGAGAGCTCTCAGACCCAAAGCTTCATTGTCAGATCTAGGGGGTTAGGGTCATCTCTAAAGTTCTCTGAGCCATCTCTGCCACTTGGAGCCTTGGCATTCGATAACTCAGTTCTGACTCTTGTCTTGTGGGTAGTTGCTTTGGGCCAGAGGGAACTGTTGGCCCAGAAGTACATCTTCTCGGCACCAACGGTTTCTTTGTCTCTGGGGCATTCTGCCTTCAAGGTGGTGGAAAGAGTGTTTTTGTCTAGAGATCAGATAGCTCCTCCCCCTTGGATCTTCCTTCTGGTTCTCAGATGTTTTTGTGTCATCACCCTCAGCACTTTACTCCATAGGGGCAGCTAGCCCAAGGTCTCCAGGTGGCCCCATAGGGTATTGCTATATCTTTCGATACTTTTCCATAGTATCTCAATGAAAAAGTCCCTAGGAAGAGGAAGTGCAAGAAGAGGCACTTGGACTCCCTTCAGGAGTCGGTCATGGAAGAAACCAATATCGATGAGGGGGATGGGTCCCCAAGATCACCACCTGATGATGTCTCATTTGGAAAAATTCTGGAGATCCTGAAACAGTGGGGTGGTTGGTCCACTGACAACCCTTCCCAACAGGAATTGGTATTCCTGGAGGCCTTTCATGCTGGTCCATCTACCTCCTGTGTGACTTCACCCACTGATGAGCATATTGACTTGATCTCTCAGCAGGCGTAGAAGGAACTAAATTCTGTAGAGCCAATCCCCCCCAAGTGACTAGATAGGAGTCTGGCACCACTAAAAGGGAGTTTTGGAACAAAGGAGTACTGGTAGATGCTATGGTTGTGGTGGCAGCCACCAAGAATGAATCTGTAGAACAAAGTTCTTCTGTCCACACCCCTAACAGGGAATCTAGGGCTTTGGATAGATTTGGGAAGTGTTTATGCATCAGCGACCTCAGCACTCAGGGCTCTGAATTACTTGGTGCACTTTACTAGATCACAAAGGGATTTGTTCAAGGAGCTCTCAAAAACCCTGTCAGGGACTAGTACTGCTGAGGTGGAGTGTTCTATTGCTTCACAGTTAGCCACCCTTCAGTCCATTTCAAATTCATCTATGAGGCTCATCTCACATGCAACTGAAGGAGCCTTAAGAGTGGTGGTTTCAGGCATTTCCATCAGGAGACATGCTTGTATGATTTAGTGGAGCCCTTCAAGTCAACTTTCATCAATGCTACTTTTGATGGAAGTTCATTGTTTGGCCCCAGGGTTAAGGAAACACTCTTCAGTTGTGAGCAAGATAGAAAGATCCTGTCTGCTGTTGGTGTATGTTTTTGACTCTTCAAAGAACCTTTTCCAGGAATCAATGAGGTGGTCAAAAGATGCGGTTCAGGCCATCTCGGGGTCCATTCCATGATCCACGTGGAGAAAAATCCCCCCCGGAGCTGAGGATGGAACTCCCAACAGAAGACGCCGTCCATGCAGGAGAGGGAGTCCACAGAACCTGGGGTCCAGGGATTCTGTCTCTGACAGACCCTATCAGCACTCCTGAATCGATACCCAATTGCCCACCTCTGGAGGCAGTCAGGGGTTGTTTATCCCTGCACAAGACAGCCTGGCTAGACTTAAATGATATTTGGGCACAGAAGATCATTTCCAGGCGCTATATAATTCCCTTTGCCCTGCCACTGCCATTACAGAACAAAATTCTCGCTGTTCAAACCAGTCAGAGGATAGCAGCAGCTTTAAAAATACAAACACTTCAAGACAAAAGAGTCATCCAAGAAGTTCCCCCCATACCAGAAAGTATCCAGAACTTACTCAAGATTCCTTTTAGTGCCAAAAAAGGTAGAGGACTGGAGACCAATTTTGGATCTCAATGTTTTGAACAAGTCGGTTCAGTGTACCAAGTTCCGGATAGTCACAGTTCAGTCCATTTTGCCTTTTCTGCATAAGGATGACTGGATGTGATCTACAGATCTCCAGGATGCGTACTATCACATAAAAATGAACAGATTGTATCGGAGATACCCAAGCTTTTGGCTGGCAGCCAGTCACTACCAGTTCAGAGCAATGGCATTTGGTCTCACCACAGCCCCAGGGTGTTTACCAAATGCATGGTAGTGGTAGCAGCTCACTTTGGACTGTAGGGATTCCAAGTGTTTCCATACCTAGATGTCTGGCTCCTTACCACCTTGACCAAGCATTTACTGATTACAGTTTGAGACCACGTACTCCAGACTTGTTCCAATCTGGGCATCACAGTTAACTACAAGAAATCTCATCTTCAACCTTCTCAGTCTCTAGAGTTCATAGGAGCTGATTTCAACACATTAATGATAGCGTCTTTGCCCTTACTGGGAGTTGAGATCATCCGTTTTCAAGTCAGCAGAATAATTCAGAGTTCATCCCTACCAGCAAGATATTATAGACCTTGGGGTCCATGTCGGTGGCAATAGTTCTGCTCCCACTAGTAAGATACCATATGAGAATTCTTCAATGGACATTGGCAACCCAGTGGTCCATCCTACAGCAGTTCTTGTCCCCCAAGATCATCATCACTCAGGCTTGCAAGACATTCCTTTGGTGGTGAATTCACTCAGGTCAACTATTGCAAGGTTGTCCATTCATCCTCCCTCAATCCAAGGCCATAGTGACCACAGCCACTTCCCAGATTGGGTGGGGAGGTATTTTTCAGGGAAGAATGTTAAAGGCACATAGTCCTCTGAAGAGGCCAGTTGCATATCAATGTGCTGGAAATGAGAGCTCCTAGCACTGCAGATGTTTCAGGACTCTCTCCTTACTGGGACTATTGGGATACAAATGGACAATATGTCTGTTGTATGGTACATCAACAAACAAGGAAGAACCAGATCTTACCCTTTGTGTTGAGAAGCTATGAGAGTGTGGCAATAGGCCATCTCTTCAAACTGATTTCTGACAGCAATGCATATACTAGGGAAATTCAACATGATAGCAGACAAGTTGAGCAGGTCCATTTTATTACCTCATGAGTGGTCTCTCAACACAGAAGTGGTGGAAATTATACTGCACCAGGGAACCAGCCATGCTGTGACCTATTTGCATCCTTGCTGAACAAAAAATACAACAGTTTTTTTTGCCCTAATTTGAGAGATGCTCTCGTTCACAATTGGCCCACAGGTGTCTTCTATGCTTATCCTCCAACTCCCTTAGTCCCCAAATTTCTACAGAAAGCATCTCATTTGAAGTGCAGAGTCATCCTCATTGCCCCTTTTTGGCCTCAACAGATTTGGTTTCCCTTCCTTTGGCCTCATCTAGTTTACCAATCTTGGATTCTGGATCCAATTACAGATCTCCTGTCTCATCCGGCAGATTTGACACACCAGAATTTCTTGAGTCTTAAGTTAACCACATGGTATTTCCAATTCTAATGATAGCCAGACAGCTAAAGCTGTCATCTCAAGTGCACCACATTCTTTTATCTTCTCATAAGGCCCCCGACAGGAAAATCTACAAGACCAAATATAAAAGATTTGTCCTTTGTGCACAACAACATGACATGGACCCTTTTTCAGCATCTATACATAGGATCCTTGAATTTCTGGCTTCCATTTTCAGTGAGGGTGCTAGTCCCTCTATAATCAAAGTTCAGTTAGCTGCTATATCTAATTTCTATATCGGAGTTGATAATTCTACTTTAGCATCTTCACGTCTTTGTAAAGCCTTTATAAAAGGAGCATTTTTATTAAAGCCCCCTTCAAGGACCCCACTCCATCTTGGGATCTTACTGTAATGTTACAGGCTCTAACTTCAAGTCCCTTTGAACCTCCAGCAAGATGTGAACTAAGATGTTTATTTATTTATTTATTTGCAGTTTGTTGCTAGGATGGTCCATTAGGTGACTAGGAGCCCGCTTGCAATGGAGTCCTGGGGAGAAAAGCTTTAGTAAATGAACAAAACAAATAAAAGTTAATTACAAAGCAAATTATAACAACAGATAATATAGTAATACCAAAAATGGGAAAAATGCAAAAGCAGGCATTCATTAAGAAGAAAATAAAGTGTTAAACAATTACATTTAGGTACAAAATCTGTTGATTGCAATAGGTGCTTATTACAGTGTTATGCAATTATATTTATATGCAAGTGTATGAGTACAATAGATGCTTATCAGAGTTAAGTAATAATAGTGGGATGTTTGGAGGTCTACTGAATGTAGAGGAGTAGCTTGAGTTGGGAACGTCATGCAGAATGGGTACAGGAGTATTCCCATTTGGAAGTTAGATGGGAGTGGAGTAAGGTTTTTGAATGCGGATATTAAACTTGGAAAATGATTTTTCTCATAGCCATAACAACTGAAAAAGATATTTAACTTGGAATACGATTTTTCTCATAGCCATAACATCGGCTAGGAGGGTGTCAGAACTGCAAGTCTTATCCTGTAAGCCTCCTTACTTAATCTTTCACAGGAATAAGGTATCCTTAAGAACCAACCTTTCCTTTCTTCCTTCCAGAGGTGGTGTCAGGATCTTACATTAATCAAATCATTAATAATTTATTGGATGTTAATAGACAATTATGTTCCTGTCGGAGCTTTTCTCTCCTGGCCTCCATCGAAAATGGGCTCTTTTAGGCCCAGTGGACTTTCCTAGTAAACAAATTCAATAAATAAATAAATAAATAAATAAAATAAATTATGCTTCTATATCCACAGAACTGAGAAATTTAGGAAATCTGACCAATTGCTTGTGCCCTTTTCTGAAACCAAACTGGGTCATCCTGTTTTGAAAGTAACTTTATCAAAATGGGTTACTACTGATTGTATTTCCAACTGATTGTCCCCTCTCAGTTTCTTCTTCCATTCTTCCTTACCTGCTGCATCTGCATAAATTCTTCTTTCTAGTAACAAAAATCCCTATTGCTGAGGTAAACCCTGAAAACTGGCTAGTCACCAGCAGATAATACCTACATTGTTTCCCTTCACCAGCAGTTGTGTTTTCAATTTCTGAGTTTCTTATTCCTGTAACAATCTTTCCACCATGCACCCAAGGAGGCAGGAGGAAATAAACCATGAATCTTGTAGTGGAAGCAACAACCAGTTTAATAATACATAAATGCCACACAATCCACTGCGTTTTCATCCACCGGACTTCATCGGATGTAAAAGTAAATGAATGAATATCAAGCTGTAGCAACCTTTATACCCCTCCCAAACGTTTAACTGGATAATTTAATAGTTTAATTAAAATCAATTAAAATCTTGAGTCACTACAATATCACATGTCCATAGTAGCCATAGAACATAATGAGCCGGATTCACGATGGCTTGCATGGAGTCTACGAGTAGAGTAAGACCCCATGCAGCCATCATGTCCGACGAGCGATCCACGAACAGCCTGTAGGGGCGTGTAAGAGAGCTCCTAACACATCTCCTACACGGAGAGGGCTGTGATATGCAAATTACCTCACTTGCAGCTGAAAGGCGTGCAAATGAGGTAAATTTGTGATCCAGGAAGCAGAAACCTGTCCGAGTAGGAGATGTGTTAGCTGCAGAAATGTACTCAGTTGACAACTGAGTACCGTTCTGCAAATATCACAATGGAGCCTTGTCAGCTCCAAATAAAGGTTGCATATGGTTGAGGAAGCATGCCAATGGCCAAATATATGGCCATTGGAAAGATTCCCTGATGCAAAATTAAAATAAAAATAATTTTTCTTTCGCCGATTTCCGATGTTTAAGCTTTGCACAGCACAAACGGGGTGCACTATAAAAATCATAAAATAAGGCAATAAAAGCCACAAACATGGAATTTATTAAAATTGTCAAATTACAATGTAAGGGAATAGCAGGCTGAAGACAACATGGCCACCGAGTAGGGGTTGCTAAGGGGAGAAGCCCAGTCTAAGACATGTAACCAAGCATTAGTAGGCAATCCTATGTAAATGACAGGATAGTGAATCGCACTTTTACATAGCAAATGAGCACAGTCAGTGGAGTGTAGGAGTAGGATATGGGGAGGAACAGAGTAGGAGATAGGTGACATCACAAGGGGGGTATGTATGAAAGTAGTGCAGCTCATTGGAGGACAGTGGCATCTGTTAGGTGTCAGTTAGACATCATGGAAAGAGGTGTGTCAACAGGTAGGCCAGGGAAAGCCAAGAAATGGAAGGTGTATACTGTGGATAACACCAAAGTTTCTTGCTGAGTGGGTATGTGCGCGTGTGCGCGCCTGTAAACTTGAGTAAGACAGAGTGCACACGTGGAAGCGTGAGTGCGCATGTTTAAGCCGGAGTAAGCATGTATAAGGCTATTGGAAGACCTGTAAACCTGTTTGAGCTGATGTGCGTGCGTTTTAGCCCGAATAAGCAAGTTTTAGTCCGTCTAAGCATGTATGCGTGTGTGTGAGCTGCTGTGAGCATGTTTGCGCTTGTATGCACATCACTCCCCCTGAGGAAACAGAAAGGAAAAAGGAAGCACAACAAATAGCAGGAAGAAACCAGGTGATACTAGTAGAGCTAGCAGGTGAAAACAACCCGAATCAGGCAATAACACAGGCAGAACACTAGGCTAGCCCAGCCCAGCACTTAAAACTCTGCAAACAACAGTGCAGTTTGTTTCTCACAAGAGACACTGAAACACTGGAGTATGCTACTAGAAGTGAAAACTGAAAAAGCTTCACTCAGACAAAAAATGCTAGGGGCTACCATTGCTATTATAAGACGACATATGCAACATGCTGAGGGTGGTGACAATGCAAATGCTGCCGGACAACCCACAGTGAGGAGATGGAGAAGAGTGTACAGGCCCAGGGTCACCTACCAGGGGTTACATGAGCTGGAGATAGTGGAGCGCTATAGAGTGGACAGAGACCTCCTGCAGCAAATTGTTGAGCTGTGCAGGCCACGCCTCACACACAGAACCAACAGAGGGGAACCCATCCCAGTGGAAACCAAGGTATGTGTTGGCCTAAGAATACTAGCAACAGGTACCTTTCAGAGACCAACTGGTGATATGATGGGGATATCACAGGCATCAGCATCCAGGGTACTGCACCAGTTCCTGGATGCCATGTCAGCACATGTCGGTGATCATGTATATTTCCCCAATTCCAGTGAGGTATTGGCCAGCAATATGCGTCTCTTCCAGCAAATAGCAGAATACCCTGAGGTAGTGGGTGCAATAGACTGCATGCATATATGCATCAAAGCACCAGCCAGTGAGCGGGTTAGGGCCTACATTAACCGAAAGGGTTTCCCCTCCATCAACTGCCAGGTCGTGTGTGATGAATGTGTGTGCTGGCTGCCCTGGAAGCTACCATGATTCCCATATCTGGCATCTGACGCAGCTGTACCAGACATTTGCCAACGGGAGCATCCCACATAGTCACTTAGTGGGGGATGCTGGCTATGCACTGAAGCCGTGGCTGATGACACCCATCAGAAACACACACACACCTGAACAAGAACGCCATAATGAGGCACACGCACAAACACGAAATGTAATCGAGCATGTGTTTGGGTTGCTCAAGTCATGGTTCCGATGCCTGGACACATCTGGTGGAGCCTTGCAATACTCACCAACTACATGTACCCAAATTGTCATGGTATGTGCTATGCTACATAATATGATCCTGCGAAAAGAGCTGCAACAGGACCAGCATAGGCCTGGGCCAAACAGCCCCCCACCAGTGCCAAGGCCATCACAGGCAGAGCGTGACTTGGAGGAGGAACAACTTGAGCCAGCCCCAGTAGGCAGAAGGAGGCGTGCCCAGTATGCCTTGGCCTTGGCAAAGAGGCAACGCATAGCACATACACTGGCTCAGTAGGAACCCTGGAAATGATACCTCTCTCTGACTCGCACATATAGTAAAAGGGATGCCTAACTTGACACTACCTGTTTCCAAACATGTACAGGGAGTGCAGTATGTGCATCCGACATAGGCAGCCCTGCAGCACCACCTGAGGCAGGATTGCCATGTGTTAAGCAATGTAAGGTAGTGCTAAACAGCATTTATCACCATGTCGTATATGCAAACTTGATGATCTTCAGTAGCATCCTACCCTCACCAAACATGAGGCCACAATATGAAGACAAGATGATCAATTACAACAATTGGCTTAAGTATTGGTGTCAGTGAAAGGGGATTCAATGCCTGTCAGCCTGGGATGAGATGCTCAACAAGACATGATGCTTTGCTAGGGATGGATTTCACCTATCACCTGTGGACTATTGGATATTGCCAAAGGCTCTTGTCACCCCCATAGTGCCTTTTCTACGTAAGGCTCAAAAGACAAACCCACCTCCATAGGTATCACAAGGGATAAGAAAGCATAAGTAATGCTACTCAATGCCAGAAGTCTAAACTGCAAGATGCATGCACTCCAAACACTCCTCAGCATGGAGAATGTTGATATCTGTGCAGTAACAGAAATGTGGTTCAAGGCTCCCAAGAGCACCCTAGCATTCACAGGTACACCTCATACCATGCTTTACAGCTGAAAAACATGGAACAAACTACAAAAGGAGGGTGAGTATCAATATTTGTCAAAGATACCCACACTCCCAGGTTGGTGGCACAGCATGAAGCATCAGAGACTACCCATGTGTAACCAACTGTGGGTAAAACCACCTTCCAGTTCATAGCCTGCTACAGACCACCCTCCTAAACCCAGGAACCACACTTGGCCGACTGGAGAACACATGAAAATATGAAGATCTCCCCAAACACCATTATATTGTGCGGCTTCAACTACCCAAACATACACTGGGAGCATTACCCTAGCTCCAACACCCTAGGCCAAAGGTTCCCAGAATTTATAAACCAAAATGCTATGGAACAACTTGCTACCACTCCCACAAGAGGGGAAAACATACTGGACCTGATCATCACCAACATGGGGACCCTATGCCCAAGACCAGAAGTGTATCCCTCACTGGTACGATCACACCAGATAGTAATCTCACTGGATATTCACATCCCCACCCCAGCCCATGGCCAGAAAACCACAGTGAAAATGTTCACTAAAGCATATGTCACACACCTCAAAATTGAGGTGGAATCCTTCACAGCCTCTGTGTCTGTGGAAAATACCGCCCAGACCTCATAACCCTTTATAAACGCATTCTATGAACACCGTCAGGAATGCATGAATCATGCAATCCCAAATAAAACCAAGACCCAATCCTCCTAAGGCAGGCATCCTGTTTGGTGGACCCCAGCCATAAACAAACCATACAATACAAGGAGGAAGCTACTATATGATAGATCCAAATCACAAAAAGGGAAGCCATCTCTGACCAGTATTACTGAAAAACAACGTCCACACATAAAATTGTCTAAGGCCGTCTGTGAGATAAAAATTGTACAGGACACCAAGGATAATCACAAGGCATTCTTTACTTATTGTAGGAACCTGTGTGGGAATCCCCAGATATGTTCAGAATTAGTCCAAAATGACAAACAATACAACAAACCCACAGACATTGCCAACATCCAAGCTGACAGGTTCAGTGCAAACCCCCCCTCCCCACCAAAAGGGCAAATATCTATCCCAGCAGAGTGCTGGCCCCCTGACATCGCACATGCTCAGGTAACCGCCAGCCTCTCCAAAGCAAAACACACAGCATCAATGGGACCAGACGGTGTCCTGGGCTGTGTCCAACATGAACCCCAAGAAGAATTGAACACACACATAAAGCCACTGTTCAATGCCAGCCTTAACACACGATATGTACCCAAAGAGCAGTGTACAGCAACAGTGGACCCTCTCCACAAAGGTGGTGCCTCAACGGATACAGCAAACAATCGCCCCAGAAGCCTGACTACGTTGGTCTGCAAAGCTATGGAAAGGATCATCATGGACCTTAGAAATAAACATATTGGGGACACACAGACACTGGATCCTACCCATTTTGGCTTTGTTAAGGCCTGATCCTGCCTCTTAAACCTGGTTGAGTCATTTGAAACAGTCACCAAGGCCATTGACGAGGGGATGGTCGTCCACACAGCCTACCTGGACCTTGCAAAAGCCTTCCATACAGTACCCCACTTGGTCATCATAGATAAGATCACCAGCTTCAATAGAAACCCCTATGTCACTAGATGGGTTGCAAACTGGCTCAAGGACAGAACCCACATGGTCTGAAATGCTGGAGCCATGTCAGACCACAAACCAGCTACAAGTGGCATCCCACAAGGCTCAGTCCTGGGACCTCCCTTGTTTGGTATATATTTCCTCAGAGTACAGGCCAACACAGAAGGACAGTTGGTGAACAAGTTTGTAGATGACTGCAAACTGGGTGCCATAATCGACCCTCCAGCTGACACAAGCATCCTACAAAAGGGCCTCATAGAAACAGACAACTGGTGCCAGAGCCATGTCCTCAAGCTAAACACAAAACAGTGTATAGTCCTCCCCTTTGTCAAAAATTAAGTGCCCACAAATTACTACATATGTGGTAACCCATTAAGTATGGAAGAAGTGATAAGGGACCTGGGGACCCAAGTCGATAGCAATCTCACATTCGACAACCATGTGGCCAAAGTGTTCAGAGAAACATTTCATACAGCCCACCTAATCATGAAGGTAATCACATTTACATCAGTGGAGGTCATTGTGCCTCATATAGCCCACCTAATCATGAAGGTAATCACATCTACATCAGTGGAGGTCATTGTGCCTCATACAGCCCACCTAATCATGAAGATAATCACATCTACATCAGTGGAGGTCATTGTGCCTCATATAGCCCACCTAATCATGAAGGTAATCACATGTACATCAGTGGAGGTCATTGTGCCTCATATAGCCCACCTAATCATGAAGGTAATCACATGTACATCAGTGGAGGTCATTGTGCCTCATATAGCCCACCTAATCATGAAGGTAATCACATCTACATCAGTGGAGGTCATTGTGCCTCTTAACTCATCCCTCATCAGGCCCATAATTGAGTACAATGCCCCTTGTGGGATGTACCTTTTCAGACACCTGCAGCAGCTGGAAAGACTACAACAGTACCTCACCAGGAGGATCAAAGGGCTCAAATACATGCCATTCACTGCCCGGTTAAAGAAACTGCACCTCCACTCAGTGGCATACTGCCTGCCCAGAGGCGATCTGGGCCAGATGTATAAAGCCATGTCCAACCTGGAATCAATGGACATGCCGCATCTTGGAAAATCAGAATCCCATCAAGCTACGCGCTCAAGAGACCTGAACCTCAGGACTTAAATAAATAGGACATGCTGGAGTGACAGATCCATAACCCAGAGGCTCCCTCCACTCTTGAGTAAACTTCCACTCCAGGTTAGCCAGAGTCTCTCATTGACTCTCTTCAAGAGGAATCCTGATGAGTGGATGGGAGATTGTAGGTTTACCCTGGGTATCACTTCTATGTCACTGTTAGCCAGAGGCACAGTATACTAACCATGAAAAATGTAATGGCAAACTCCACTTACAATGTGTGTTGAAAGCCAAACACACTCTGGCTAGGATTATAAATGCCCTAGGACAGATACCCTAGTATGAACCTATGAACAGAATCACACACACCAAGTAGTACAACTGTGGTCACTGTAGAGTAATGTTTGCCAATGTCCACCCAAGTTGGTGAATACACAGCAATGTCGGACAAGCCTGGTTTAAGTAGGCCATAGCTGAACAAAATGCAACATGCTCATAGTTGCCCAACTGGCCCTTAACTAGTCTGGTCTGCTCAGTATGAGCATTTACAGCAGTGATGGGACTCAAACCCATGATACTGTGCACCATAGTGACAGTACTGAACCACTACACCATGACAGTATTGCAGTGTTCAGCCAGTATGAGAGAATGTTGCCAAGTCTTTGCAAACTATCCCATGGAAACCCTGCAAGCACAGCATAATCCCTGTTGAGTTATGACACAAAGGAGTCTGGCAGTAAGAACACAACATGACTTCCAACACACAGTATTAATGTCAATATTGGTCATGTTCACACACAACCACAAATGTAGTGGACTTCAGATCACAACATATGGAAAGGTCATACTGGGCATGCTCACACACTTGGATAAATGAGACACATGTCAGGCAACAAACCATGGAAAGCCTGAACTGGGCATGCTCACACACTTAGGCCATGTCTGAGTATAGCAGTTAGTCACACATATCTGGCAGTTGTATGTGTTAAGCCAGGAACCTCCCACGATCCAGCAATCCACCCTGTGCACACAGTTAAATGACAACAGACACATATATTAATATACCGGAACCTTGTCATGATCAAACATGTTACGCAGATACACAAGTTATTCACAGAAACTGTGAAAGCTACGGCAATAAAGACCTGCAAACAGTAGCAGCAACAAATATTGTGCATCCCGAAAATAAACATAGGTGCAGAGGTGAATACTAGGTTGTCTGCCCTAGGGAATTCATAAGCCTAGGCAGAGTGTATTTGTCATCTGCCTCCCCAGTAGAGTAGCCTACTGTGCCTCTGTAAAGTAGGTCACAGAAGGCACCCTTTAAGGCTACTTTGCTGTGCCTCTGTCAAGCAGGGACACAGTGGAGATCCCAGGGGTGAATTTGCAATTTCCCATCCATGCGGCTGTATTTTGCTGGAAGAGGGTTGTTGAGGGGCTATGTCTAACTTTAATTGGGATTCAATTCCAGAGTGAGGGGAGCCTGTGAGTAATGAATCTGTCCCTGCAGCATGTCCTATTTATGTTTGTGCTGAGGTTTACGTCCCTGGAGTGTGTAGCTGTAAGGGTCTTGGGAGCATGTCCATTACATACCCATCGCATATCCATGTGTGTGTATGTCTGCAATTCTTTGTGAAAGGAATGGCCATTTTGAAGACTGGGATAACACACTAAAAGATGTACATTTTTCTTTGGAAACACTGATGATGTCAGCACCCTATAAATACAGCAGGAGAAGGGAAATCATCCAGTAATGTGAATAGCGTGCTGTGCTAATGCATCTCTCTCAAGTGCCATAACCTAGTTAGGTAGGGGTTTGAATCCTACAAATGCCATGTGTGCATTTGTCACACAGTTTGTGAATGTATGGCCATTTTGAAGACTGGGATAACACACTAAAATATGTACATTCTTTTTTGGAAACAGTGATGATGTCAGTACCCTATAAATACAGCAGGAGAAGGGAAATCATCCAGTAATGCGAATAGCGTGCTGTGCTAATGCATCTCTCTCAAGTGCCATAACCTAGTTAGGTAGGGGTTTGAATCCTACAAATGCCATGTGTAGATTTGTCACACAGTTTGTGAATGTGTTGTGTGTTTTGCTTTCATTATTGCATGGCATATTATTATAACAGTAATTGCCATGCACACATCAGGTATGTGTTTGTCACATACAGATATGTACCTGTGACCTTTAATAGTTCCTATGTGTGAAGCCTGCCCCATATGAATACAGTAGTTACCTTTGCCGCCATGTGCCGCAGCTTACCAGACCTTAGGCCATACATGTATGTTGGTGACAATGCAAGCTACTGCAGTGATCTGTGTCCTAGGCCAACTATGTGACACACACACCAATGAAAGCTTTGATAGATTAATGTGGGTGACGGTTCATGACTGCAGTATATGTCAGACATGTTAAAACACAGCAAAGTCTGTGAGTGATGGCCATCCAGTGTAGGTGTATGGCAACTGTTGCCGATATGCATACAGACACCTTCTTGCTTAGGTGATACACCGAGGGACTGCAGAATACTTTTGGAAATGTGAATATCACAGGATAGATAAGATAACACCTGTCCACATGTACACACCATTACCAGTTCTACATGACGGGTGCTACCACCTACATGGTACTGTTGGAATACTGGTAACTACATGCCGATGACAATGCCACAGTAGAGTTACAGCAATATACCATGGCTTGGACAACAGGTATCTGTCCGTATGATACCCTTGTGATGGCTAGGTGTGTCATGTGTAGAATGCATTTTAGGCCACTGTATGTATTTGCAGTCATGGATGGACATATCCATAGTGTGTTGGCATGTACATGAAACTGCTATATGCCAAAGGGTATTGTTCCCAGGGATGTGTGGGGCTCAGTAACAATGGCTACTGGTATAGTGTAGTACTGCAGGGATATCACTGACACCAGGTTCCTACGTCTGTGTATCAGTTGAGGAGACACCATGTAATGACCACTGAATGTCAGGCTATGTAAGCTGTGTATACTACCAGAATGCAGACCATTGACATGTGGAAACCGTATCACCCACAGCATACTGTCAAACCATGTCATGTTTCATGCTGACCATGTTCACAAATGTACACCTGCAAATTGGTGATGCAAACATCACACATGTACTGTCCACACTCCAACACATGCAGGCACAGGTACACACAACAGCCATGTGGCACATGTGCAGACAGTACACTTTGGGAATTAACACTGGTGTATACAAAACTGCAATGACAAATATAGTTAATGCATCATGCATGCTCGAATATACCCACAACAATATCATTACACTGTACTGTTAACAACATGATAATATTACTACAGTGCTATGTAGTCACCCTGTGCATCAGTACCATGCTATCCTGTTCCAGCTTCAATGTTACAGATGGCAGGAGGTGGCACACTTTCATCATATGCACAGGGTGTGTACTTGGTTTGCCAGAGTCTGCCATTGACACATCCAATCGACATGTGTGTGTGTGTGTGTGTGTGTGTGTGTGTGTGTGTGTGTGTGTGTGTGTGTGTTAGTGAGGGACAACAGTACAAGATGGGGCAACATTGCTGCGATATGTGTGTGTGTATGTGTTAGCCCTAGGTGTTAGCATTATGTGTGTGTGTATGCATGCACACAGTTCCACCATGTGGCTGCCATATACGGGTGTTTGTGGACAGCCACAGACTGTACCTGCCAGGTCATACAGGTCACTGTCTCTGGCCACGGACACGGTACCTGTGCCTGGCAGGGGTGCTACGGACAGTATCAGGTACTAAGCCAGACTGGGTACTGTCATCAGAAGCAGTGGGTTGTTGACTGGACACATGTCCCTGCTGGGACTGTCCAGAGCCATGTGCACGTGGTCTTCTAAAATGGTCTAATGACAGCACAGACCCAGCATTGCTGGGGCTGGTACTGGCACTATGGGAGCGGCTGCGGGTTTATTGTCGTCCACGATGACTGGCAGCTGATAATGTTGCAGGCAGATGTCCACATCGACGCCTCAACCGTCCTGCACTGTCCTGGCTCCTGGACATGTAGTTGTGGAACAGATCTAATGTGTTCCCCCAACAACTATCAATGACCTCGCTGATATTACGGATGGCAGACGCAACGTCATGCATAGTGTCATTCATAGCGGTGCGATGTGCTCTAAGCTCCCTCAGACCCTGTCTGGTGAACCATTCCATACGTGCCTGTGCCTGCATTACAGCCCGGAATATAGCTGAGGTTGATAGACCTCTGTGGGCACGTCTGACAGGGGCAGTGCAACCACGGATGCTCCCACGAGAACCCCTGGACATCTGCCTGTGTGGTACCATGTCAGGAATCTGGCCATGGCTGCTGTGAGGGGATGCATGTGTCAATGATACCACACTACCCTGCTCAATGCCCACTGTATGCAGTCCCTCAGCTAAGGACATTGGTGACAATGGATGTACCGGCAGGATGACTGTGCGCATTGATGGGGTTGACTGCTGCACCTGAAGTGCAGTAACATGACTACATCCACAATTACACAGCCACTTGTTACATGGGTGTGTGTAAGGTGGCCAATAGTGAGCATTGCCTAACATGAATGTATTATTTGTTCAAGACTGCTGCACAAAGACATGGTAGGCCTCTACCCCTCAGGTATATTATGTGTGTTGCGTAGATGATAAGTGGGATACTGAAGGGTGGCCATACAGCAGGTGTCATAATTGGACATGTGTAGCAGGCTAAGGTGTAGTGTGTATGCCAAACATGTGTGTGTTGTGTACATGTGTATCTGGTATGCCTATACAATGTCCAGTACTGTGTTGCCACACATGTGTGTCATGCTCTGTGTATTGCATGTGAGTGAGGCAGCTACTGAGAATAATGGGATATGCATAGTCTCACAGCAAACATGCACAACATGCATTATGTGTAGGTGTGTTACATGTGCACACACTACACCTCCATATGACATGCACGTCATTAGCAATAGTATTGTTATTACAAACTCACCAGCATGGATTGGCTGCCTTGCTGTCACTCCAGAGGGACCTGCAAACATATGAGAGTGATTGCCAGTGGCCACAACTGTGCCTTTGATACTGTGAGTATGATAAAGTACAGTAGTACAACAGGTGGCTTTCACAGGTGTACAGATTATGCTCAGAATATCAGTCTTGCAGAAGAATGGGCAGGTTAACAGCTACACAAATAGTACACATCTCACACACGCATAGACTACCAGTACAGAGAACAGTCAACTACAGATATGGCATGTTACCTGCACACTCCATTTCAACATGCTGGGTGGCTCCGGCCTCCATGATGACACGTTTGTGGATGTTCGTGTTGTTGGCCTGGAGCCACAACACTTAGGAGGTGCTCCTCCACACTGGTGAGGGGGGTTGGATAGGTACCCCACCACCTGTGGCAAGCTGTTGTCTGTGGATATCAGACGCACGCTGCTGGACATGTCTAATTAAATCACTGCAGTGATGGCGTACCTGCTCATATGTCCGGTTATGCATGCCTATGTCATTTATCTGATGGACAAGTTCTTGCCACAGTGCACCCCTCTCATGCTGGTTCTGGCTGGTCCTGGAAAACAGCACACAGTAATTCTGCACCAGGCTCTGGTGGATCTCCTGATCCTCTGCTGCTGTATAAGGTGGGTTTCTCTGATGCACCATCACCCTGGAAGGAAGGAAAAGAAAAATATGTGAGCAAGTCATGTGGCACACTTAATATTCAAATGTACTGATATCACTTCACTGTCATATATAGCATCTGTCTGTCTATCAGGGGATACACATGTTCGATACCACATATCAATGCTCAGCCCACAACTGTCTGACAGTGCCTGGCACATTCCATACAACAAACTAGTATACACCAGCACTTGGCACACTGTTTGGGATACAATGCACAACCTCACACTGGGGTATGTATCAAGCTAATGCATGAAGAATATTGTCGTCCTATGCAATGAATGCAATACACATGTACAGTTCCAACGGTAATCCACCCTAGTCTTTGATGCCATACCCCTACCTGACATACGTGCACAGTTGTTACTAAAGCCAGCATACTGCTGTCACAGAGTATACATGCTGCCAGGTACACACACATACCCTGTAACACACATGTGATTGCGGCCATGGTACAGGCATCATTACACATACATACAACACACAAATGTATGACGACACAGATAAGCATTAACTGTGTACCTTATAGTACTGTGTGCCCCTATTTACAGATACCTATGCATGAGGTATGTAATCTGTGCAGACTACAGGTAACACACCAAACAGTGTTACCACAGAATGTGAACATACACCATACTGTAGTGTTTAGGCCTACAACATCAGGTAGTACAACAGTTCATATGTGAGCTGAATTCAACAGCAGTACTACTTACTAAGCATACATGCATTGCTTCTGCCTATGATGGGACACCACAGTCGTACACAGGGAACTACGGCACAACATATGCCAATCTACTATGTTTGCATCCCAATAACTGACACATCTTTCTCTGGCCTCACACCAAGGACACCAACTACCATGACAGACACAAACTCACGCTAAGCTATCACACCTTTACAGACCTTGCACACAGTCAGTGTCACACTCATTCAATGTCACATAGCTGGTATTGCACTGAGTACATGTGTGTGTGTGCATTGTGCCATAGGTAGGTACTATGCTATTGGCCCTGGGCCTAGGGCAGCCTAGCCATATGCTACCCTGCGCTTTGGTACACATTTACTGTGATTTTACTTGCTCCTGTGAAACGGTTATACACAAGTGACTCACAGGGCATATTACCTATCTCCATGACATTCATCAGGGGTATGTATGACATCTACTAATGAGGAGCCTTGTTTGTTAATGCTGGGTGGTTTAGTCCAGGGTATGGCATATTTGTGCCACCGAAACTGCACCAGGAACCAAACATCTCCGAAACAAGTTACTGGAGGAGAAAAGGCACAAATCAAGGCAGAAGTGCTGTATCCAAAAAATAAGATGTCAACAATCCACAAAAACTAGTATGATACTGTAAGGCCAATAAACGCTCCAAGATACTGAAGATACGATAACTATCTTTAATTAGTACAAAACACAATGCGTCGACCTAGGTTTCGTCCGATTCCTCGGACTTCTTCAGAACAATGTAGCATCCAAAACTGAATCCTTATATATTCACTTTAATTACATTAATTAATCCATTAAGTCACTTAATGATGTAATAAGGCAAATAAAAGATCAGCCTTAAGAATGAAACCAAGGTTGAAGAACACAGTTTAAAAACATAAACATACTGAACAATACTAAATAAAGAAAACAATAAATGTTATACATAACCTTACTATAATATATATATATATATATATATATGTAGATGTGTATGGATGTTGCAAAAAATGTGTGTTAATTCATAAATATATATATGTAAATATATGTAATTTAAATGTGTATATAAAAAATATATATATATGTATATAAAAACCCCTTGTTTAAAATACACACAGCTCAATTCATATGTTTTATGTGTTGTATTATATAATATGTAAGATGTAATGTAACAATAAACTAACAGATACCCAAATGTGTACTAAAATTCCAAAATATATGATGTTATAACACTATGAGTGTTGTGTAAAAAATGCTGAAGCAATATTTCATAAAAAAGCTCGTCCGTTGCATTTAAATGAGACTTAAAGTGTCAAACCAAATAAAGACAGATGTATTAACATATTAGAATATGATAAAATTGTAAATAAACTTATAATTTACAATTTTAAAAAATATATATATAAAAATATAAATATATATATTTAAGGGGGAAAAGGGGGTTTTTTTAAAAATTTTTTTTAAAGGGGACCCCGGGGATTTTTTGGGGTTTTTTGGGGGAAAGGGTTAAAAATTTTTTTAAATTTTTAGGATTTGGAATTTTTTGGGGTTGTTTTTAAAGGGGGGGGGGTTTGGGGTTTTTTTGGGGAAAAAATTTTTTAAAAAAAGGGGGAAAAAAAAGGGGGGGTTTTTTTTTTTAAAAAAGGGGGAAAAAAAAAGAAAAATTTTAAAAAAGGGAAAATTTTTTAAATAATTTAAAAAAAAAAAGGGGGGGGGGGGGGTTTTTCCCCCGGGGAAAAAAAATTTATTTTTTTGGGTTTTTTTAAAAATTTTTTTTTTAAAAAAAAGGGGGGGGTTTTTAAAAAAGGGGGGGGGAAAAAAAAAAAAAAAAGAAAAATTTAAAAAAAATTTTTGGGGAAAAATTATTTTTTTAAAAAAATTTTTTTAAAAAAAATTTTAAAAATTTTAAAATTTTTTGGGTTTTTAAAAAAAAAGTTTATTGGGAAAAAAAAAAAATATTTTTGGGGAAAAAACCCCCTTTTAAAAAAAAAAAATTAAAAAAAGGGGGGGGGTTTTTTTAAAAATTTTTTAAAAAAAAATATTTTTTTTAAAATTCCAAAAAATTTTTTTTTTTTTTTTGTAAAAAAGCCAAAAAAAATTTTTTTTTTAAAAAGGAAAAAAAAATTTAAAAATTTTAAAAAAATTTAAAAAAAAATTTTTTTTAAAAAAAAAAAATTTTTTTTTAAATTTTTTAAAATTAAAAAATTTAAAAAAAAAAAATTTTTAAAATTTTTTTTTAAAATTTTTTAAAAAAAAAAATTTTTTTTTAAGGGGTTTTTTTTTTTTTTTTAAAAAAATTTTTTTGGGGGTTTTTTAAAAAATTTTTTTTTAAAAAAAAAATTTGGGGGAATTTTAAATTTTTCCTTTGGGGTTTTTTAAAAAATTTTTTTTTTTTTGGGGGAATTTTTTTTGGGGGGAAAAATTTTTAAAAAGGGGGGATTTAAAAATTTTTTTTTTTAAAAAAAACCCTTTTTTTTTAAAATTTTTTTTTTAAAAAATCCGGTTTTAAATTTAAAAATCCCCAAAAAATTTTTTTTAATTTTTAAAAAAGGGGTAAATTTTTAAAATTTTGTTTTTTTCCCCCCTTTTTTAAAAAAAATTTTTTAAAAATTTTTTTAATTTAAAAAAAATTTTTTTTTAAAAAAAAAAAAAAAAACCCCAAATTTTTTCCTAAAATTTTTAAAAAATTTTTTTTTTTTCCCCGCCTTTTTAAAATTTTTTTTTTAAAACCCCCCAAAAAATTTTTTTTAAAAAAATGGGGGGGAAAAAAAAAAAAACCCCCCCCCCCTTTTTTTTTTGGGGGGGGCTTGGGGTTTTTTTTGGGGGGTTTTTGCCTTTTCCTTTTTTTCCCCTTTTTTATTTTAAAAAAAATTTTTTAAAAAATTTTTTTTTTAAAAAAACCCCCCAAAAAACCCTTTGGGGCCCCTTTCCCCTTTTTTAAATTTTTTTGGGGGAAAAAAAAAAAAAAATTTGGAAAAGGGGTTTTTTTAAAAAAAAAATTTTTTTTTTTTTTTTTTTAAAATTTTAAAGGAGATATCAGCTAGAGGCTTTTTTGGCCCAGAGCCCAGGATCACATCTCACACTGCGCATAGACTACCAGTACAGAGAACAGTCAACTACATGATATGGCATGTTACCTGCACACTCCATTTCAAACATGCTGCTGGGTGGCTCCGGCCCCCATGATGACCGCGTTGTGGATGTTCGTGTTGTTGGCCTGGAGCCACAACACTTAGGAGGTGCTCCTCCACACTGGTGAGGGGTTGGATAGGTACCCACCACCTGTGGCAAGCACTTGTTGTCTGTGGATATCAGACGCACGCTGCTGGGCATGTCTAATTAAATCACTGCAGTGATGGCGTGCACCTGCTCACCATGTCGGTTATGCATGCCTATGTCATTTACCTGATGGACAAGTTCTTGCCACAGTGCACCCCTCATGCTGGTTCTGGCTGGTCACAGAAAACAGCACACAGTAATACTGCACCAGGCTCAGGTGGATCTCCTGATCCTCTGCTGCTGTATAAGGTGGGTTTCTCTGATGCACCATCACCCTGGAAGGAAGGAAAAGAAAAATATGTGAGCAAGTCATGTGGCACACTTAATATTCTAATGTACTGATATCACTTAACTGCCATATATAGCATTGGTCTGTCTATCAGGGGATACACATGTTCGATACCACATATCAGTGCTCAGCCCACAACTGTCTGACAGTGCCTGCCACACTCCATACAACAAACTAGTATACACCAGCACTCGGCACACTGTTTGGGATACAATGCACAACCTCACACTGTGGGTATGTATCAAGCTAATGGAGGAAGAATATTGTCATCCCATGCAATGAATGCAATACACATGCACAGTTTCAACG
>NC_056751.1:772638532-772681032 GCF_019279795.1 Protopterus annectens
TACACATGCGCACACTCGCTTAGCTAAGCGCACACCCGCTGACTACTGCTTAAACGTGCTTACTCCCGCTAACACCCGCGCTAATTTCTTTTAAAGAAAAAAAAATGGGGAGATAGGAAAGTGGTGAAAAAGGGGGCACAAAGAGGGTAGGACAGTAGGAAAACAAGCTCAGGATGTGCAGGAAGGATGTAGGGAAGGCCCATAGCTGCCCATTTCTTTATCAGCAACAGCTGCACATATGTGTGAAATTTGAAACCTTCCACCCCTGAGAGAAGGGGGAGGACAACAAAATATGTTGTACTGCCAATTAGAATTATCAGTTTACATGTCCAGTGGACATGTGTGTGAACTGGGCAGCTATGCATGGGGCGTAATTTTTTTGTGGGAACAGAGTGCCCTTTTTTTATTTTTTTTTTCAGGTGAGAGTGGAATGTGAGGTACAGGAAGTAAGTATATTTGGGGGGGTAGGTTGGGGAGGTTAACAGACAAGACAAACAAGATGCATACAGGGGCGGAGTATGACACATGTGGGGGGTAAACACAAATGACGGGGACGGATGTTTGGATATCGCAAGCCCATGAGCCCACAGATGGCAACAGTGGAACTGAAATCCCCACCCATAGGCAGTTACCACTGCTTCTTCACAGCCCAGGCCGGGGTTGTGCTGGGGGCTGGATAGGACGGACAAGCACACCCGTGAGTTGCACCACCCTCGCCTCAAGCTGGCATAGGGCATCAGTCACAGAATGCCTGATCTCACTACGCACCACAGACCGGACCTATGGAGGGTGAGTGGAGGCTCTCCTCCGGCCACGCTTGCAGAGAGGGGATGAGCCCCATCCCCTGCAGTGCTTCCACCCGAAGGTGGCACAGGGCCACCGGAGGAGGAGGTCCCGGCCTGGGCACTGGTGCCAGGTGCACTCGCCAGCTGAGGTGGGAGAGGTGGGTCTGCTGGAACCCGCCTTCCCTGTTGTCCTATGTTTAGCAGTATTTTATGGCATTTTGGGTTAGTAACAAACACCATTCAAAATTAGTTGCAACAGCATGCATCAGTATTCCCATTAACCAAACACCCATGAATTCTGAACATTGAGCAGCAAGCATAACACATGCATATTTAGAACAACAGTGCACATTCCAACAGCATGCAGGGTTGATTGGTGCAACAGGCCATCATGTTTGGATATGTGAACGGGGCACATGCATCAACGTACATGCTGATATGTATGAACCAACAGGACAAATGTCCATGGGAATTAATTGTGAATACACATACCCGGTTTGATGTGGAATGGCATCATTTGTGAAAATAGGGTAAGGTGGAGAAATTTTACATTAACAACTAAAACTACCTATACATATACTGTACATTCCTAGTAGATGCAGATATATATCCCCTACATGTATTAGTACAGTTTCCTGTATGTAACCTTAGGAATGTTGGTGATGGGGATGTTACTGCTACATTAATATACATTCCATTTTTATTCATATATGTTTATATCTGGCTGTGTTCAGGTACAGCATCCTGCTACATTTGATTTATATGGGTCTAGACAACTGTGGATGCTCAGCATTTCATACAACCATACTATTTCCATAATGCAAGGGTACAGCAACATATCCAATTTGTGGGACGGACACAGTCCATGTTCTGTATTTTATTAAAAACATTTCACTGTTTAGTTGTGGCTGTCTCATTCATTTCATTATGTAGTGACTGCAGTATGCCTTTATTCCAGACTTATTACAGCTTTCTTGGTAGCTTCAAACTGTCTTTTTCACACTCTCTCAATTATTTTATATTTACATTTCAGAATGGTACTTAATTCTAGGCTTTATTAACATTTATTACTGGTTTACAACAACCCTTTCCAGCTGACTCACTTATTTCATATGGCAGAATTTACAAGGATGTATTTGACACTTGTCTATCCTTTGTTGATTGATTACCACTCATTTTCTGGCTGCAGCAGTTATCTGATATTACAATACAGGTGGAAACTCTACTTGAGACTTGTTTAATCTTTATTACTGGATTGCATTACACTATTTTCCAGGCTGCATCACTTATCTAATCTTGCAATACTAGCAGAATCTTTCTTCTAGGCTTATTTGACCTTTATTAGTGGGTTACAACACTGAACTCTTTTACAATCTGTCTCACTTATATTCTATGACAATACCAGTTAAATAATTACTAACCTGCCTGTGGCGCAACCTCAGCAGCCTATCAGCATAGGCTTGCTGATTCGCGGAATGAGCACCTGCAGCTGTAATATAAAGGAAGTAATATTGGAACATATGTCTCCATACTATAGGCTAGGATAGCATTTCTTACATACTTAATTACATGGATACTTACTCAGTAGTGGGGCGTTGGGCATTTGACGGGCCTCCTGGATCCAACGGTTCAGTTGGTCCTCCTTCCGTTGCTTCAGGTCCGCATGGTGGTGATGGACCTGTTCACCAGTCCTCGGAATGCCTGTGGCACTGGTGAGATCATGTGCCAACCGGTTCCTCGCCTCTGCCTCAGTGAACCTGGCCCTGCATGAGTTGTGCTTCATGATCATGGACTAGGAGCCAAACCATATATTTTGACTCCTCAACACCCCACCTTTGTGCTCTAAAGCGACTTCCCTCTCCTGCACCTTCCATCCTGACTGCAAATGTGTACCACAATCAGTTATGCTGTGTATTCCCACCTATGGGGCTTATATATGTCGGTTTTCCCGCACTTATCTGTGATCGGCCGTTTTGGATATTTATCAGCTTAAAAAAAACTGCTTTGTCATGCTTCTATAATTTCCATTCATTCCTATATATATGCTAATACTGCATTTCTCAGTACAACTGTCATGGCTTAGTGGTTCAGTACTTTGACTATGGTGCACAGTATCCCAGGTTCGACCCTGGGCATTGCTTTTTTTATTTTACTACTGTCTAGACAGGCTAGGAGGTGTGTCTGTGTAAAGGCGGCTTTGATACAGCTTGCCCAATGTTGCCCGACGGTAAGCTGGTTGGCGCACTGCATAGCATGCGCAAACGGCTTACGCTGGGTAACACGTTATTTAGCTATGAACACTCATATTATGCTGGGTGAAGTGCTGCTGAACTACAGGCACTCATTTTAAGCGTGTTAAAGCGCTGCTCAACTCTGGGCACTCATATTAAACCTGTTAAATGCTGCTCACCTGCGGGCACTCATATTAAGCTTGTTAAAGCGCTGCTCACCTATGGGCACTCATATTAAGCTTGTTAAAGGGCTGCTCACGTACGGGCACCCATATTCAGCTTGCTAAAGCCTTGCTAAGCTATGGGCAATTATGATCCTTTTTTTATATTTTATTATGTCGGATTTCTTCAAAAATACATGGCCCATTTCATTACATTTTACTTAAAAACACTGCCCTAGATAAAAAGAACTATTTCTGTCACCTCCAAGATAAGCACCAGAACAATCCAAAGAAGTTTTGGGCAGGCTTAAACAACCTCCTCCACTCAGGGAAAGTGTCTACTCCCACCCCAGAAACACTTACTGGTAAAAACCCAGAAGAGGTAGCCAATACTTTTAACTCCTTTTTCACCGAGACCATTTGGACCCTAGCTAATCAACTTCCCCATTCTTCCTCCCCCCCAACTAAGGTTAATGATGAAACTCTACCCTTCTTTACTCTCCAGCCAGCTTCCACCTCCTACATTAGATCCTTACTGAAGAAACTTAAACCAACCACCTTGTCGGCCGACCGACTCCAAGCTGAATACCTACAAATAGCAGCAGATGCCATAGCCTATCCCATCTCAATTCTAATTAACCAAACTATAGCTGAGGCCACTATCCCCTCCATTTGGAAGATAGCCCATGTCATTCCACTTCATAAGGGTGGCTCCTCCACTGACACATTGAATTATAGACCTATAGCAATACTGTCTCCAATAGCCAAAATCTTGGAAAGATGTGTTCATAAACAACTCCTTCACCATCTCACCCTAAACAATCTACTGTCCAAATCTCAGCACGGTTTCAGACCCCACCATAGTACGACCACCGCCCTCCTCTCTTTTACTGACTCAGTCAATAAGAACCGCAATAACAAAAAAAATCTTCAGCCCTCTTTCTTGATTTGTCAAAAGCCTTTGACATGGTCAATCACCAACTACTGCTCCACACTCTTGAAACCTTACACCTTGATTATCCGGCCCTTAGCTGGTTCAAAGCTTACCTCTCTGGAAGACAACAGGCAGTTTGATGGGAAAATAAGCTCTCTCAACTGCTACCGAATACCATAGGGGTCCCCCAGGGCTCCATACTTGGTCCTCTTCTCTTTTCCGTATTCATAAATGATCTTCACTCAGTCATCCGTAAGGCCACCTGCATATGCAGACGACTCCACTTTGATCTGCTCTGACGTCTCTCTCCCCGACCTCCAAGTAATAACCCAAAACTGCTTTGCTATAGTAGAAAAGTGGCTCTTGGAGCGGAAACTCATTCTAAATCCAAAAAAAACGAAGTTACTAGTATTTTTTCCCACCTCAGTTAGTCCACCAGTTCAACTTACACCCCAATCCAATAATAGTCCCTTCCTTGTTCAATCTATTAATGGTACCATGATTGAGCCTGTTACCAACACTAAACTATTAGGAGTCACTATTGATAGTCGGCTTAGATTTGATATGCATATCAGTCAAACCATAAAGACTGTAAATAAGAAACTTGGATCCTTGTATAGAATTAAAAACTTTCTAACCCCTACTGCCAAACTAACTATCTCTCGCACGCATTTACTTTCCACTTTATTGTATGCCTCTCCTGTGCTTTCATTCCTTAACAAAAGTGAGATCAACAAACTCTCTGCTGCCTACAATCACATCGCCAGATTTGTAGTAGGAGGTCCTTACAAAACTCATCACTGCCTTAACCTAAGGAAACTTGATTGGCTAGAACTACCCAATCTTCTCAAACTAAACCAACTCACTGAAGCGTTTAAAATTATTAAGCAACCGGATAAAACCCCCTCCCTGAATAATCTTCTGATTCCATACTCCAATCTTAGCTGTCTTCACTCCTCACATAGATTCCTGGTCCAAACCATCAAATCCAACAACTCGGGTGGCGAAGCCCTTTTTGACAACTCTATAGGAAAAGTCTGGAATTCCCTCCCCAATAACTTAAGACTTACTACGTCCCCTTGTCAATTCAAAAATAATCTTAAACAATTTTTTAAAAAACATTGGCTGTGCCCATGTATTAAACCAGACTAGTTCTCTCTGACACTCAACAAGTAGCTTTCTCCACCTGCATTACTAGGTGTTTTTTTCTTTTTCTTAGTCTAAAGAATTTGTAAACTCACACCCACTAAGTCTACCTCCATTGGTACTAATGAAGTCAAGCTCCCCCTTGCCTGGCTTAACTCTACAAGGGACGGGAAATAGTAGCCTAGACAATAACTATACTGTATTTTGAACTGTAAACTATTCACGTTGTAGCCAATTGTATCTAAAACAATGTGAAGTACAACTCATGTGTATGTGTATTTATCTGTATGTAAATTAATGTTACCCTTTTCCTCTGTGGAGCTTTTCTCCCCGGGCCTCCGCTGAAAATGGACATGTATCCAGTCGGACCATCCCGGTCAACAAATGTAAAATAAAAATAAAATAAAATAAATTACAGTTTTTATATATATATATATATATATATATATATATATATATATACATATATGTCAGGGGATTGTTTCATGCTTATTTAAATAAAAATGGAAAATGATGATGTGGGGGCTCGAACCGTGACTACCTCCTCTTTGGCCAACGTCTCTACCGCTATGCTATTGCTACTTGGCTTAATTTGCATATTTAGATTTTATATGCTTTTCAATGTCTGCTAACTGTGGCTGAGTGGAGGGCATACCCACGCAAACGAGCACAACTACCGGCAAACATTTTGGAAATTATAAAAAAAAAAAATTAAACTGCTATTTTTATGTTTTACATTACAGTTGGGTTTATAGTCTGTGAGGGCATGTGTGGTGTTGTGTTCCTTGACATTTATGAGGACTCGCTCGTGGGTGTTTACTTTCAGGACTCTGACTCTTCTGGGGGCGTGTCCCTTTGCAGAACTCAGCATTCGGACACGCCCCCTACTTTCCTACACGGACCGTGTTAGCCTAGGGTATGATTCAGCATGCCCTCATGAATATGCATGGCATGCTGACGTCATACCGTTAGACTGTAGCCTCCGTGTAAGACATATTAACTCTTACACGGTGGTTTCGTGAATCCGGCCCAATGCCTCCACACAAACTAAAAATGAAACGTACTATTTGTATCCATACAACTTTTTTATATAAAAATGTTTCATATACTAAACATAGCTTATTTTTAAAAAATAACCATACTAAAAATGATGTGCAAATATGCTAAATATAAATAATGTTAAAATTTATAAAAGTCTTATGAATTCTTTGAATGAGTTAATATGAGATCAATAATCCATAATGAGCCCACCAAAGTGAAGGAATATTTCTAGAAAATATGTGAAAAAACTGTTAAAATAATTATATATAACTTTATAAGAGCAACATTTCAAATCTGGCCCTATTTTGGGGCCCTGTCCTCCATTGTTTTAGGCTTTGTCCAGATTTCTTGCACTAAGAGACTGAGTTATAGGAGTACAAATACTACTATGGGTCTCCTCTAAAAAGAACTACTTACCTAGTACGACAAACCAGTCAACAGAAGTAAAAAATACACCTATGAACCTATAATAAATTTGCACCTTGATTATTTTTGGATTTGACACCGATTCATTGAGAACTACGGCATGGGCCTCACTTAAGGCATTATACTATGCAAGTCTGTTCTTCAGGAGTTGTAGTATGAATTAATTTATAATGTATACTATACATATAACTGTACTATATGTATATTATAAAGCATTAACCAAACCATTATCTGTATTATATTAGTTATTTATATTACGGTTACAGCACAATGTATTTATTGCCAGCCTGTCCATCAATGACACCACGCTCTCAATGCCTGCCAATCATCAGGAGAACGCCCAAACCTTGTAAACTTCGTTGTGGGGGCAACTACGCTAAACAATAGCCTAAGTGGTTATAATTCAATATTAGTTACCAATAAAACATGTTAACGACTGTGTGCTAGACCCTTTGGATGTACAGTAGCGTTAAAAGATCCCTTAAGTTTATTAGCTACCTGCTGTGCTTACCAATACAGACCTGTATTTGAGAAGAATGACGTCGTACTACGAGGAACCGCCCCGGAAACGTTTCTATGGAGACGCGTTGGTGTCCCTAGTGCACTTGTTTTCTTTTTTAGGCCTGTATACTACCTTCAGACTTTTTTTTAGTTTTGTTCTAAATTCAAATTGCCGTTGATTTAGTACGAGAGTATTTTAAGCTATTTCGGGTTGTTAAAGGGTGAGTGATGCCCAATACATCTTTAGGCGGGATTTATTTACTTATTTTTGTGTGTATTGAAATGTAAAGTTTGCAAACTGAAATTAATTGGAAAGAAGCTTGCGACGTGAGTGTCGCAATAAATAAAGTTATGTGGCATTCGCCGGTAAATTATTTACTTATATTTGTAGGATGAAGGGTGATGCACAGCTACACTTAGGGTTACCACTCGTCCCACTTTGCGAGGGACAGTCCCTCTTTGGCTAGTTGTGTCCTGCAAAACAATTGTAAAAATAGCAAATGTCCTGAGATTTTAGGAGAAAATGATTTCCTATATTCTATGTAATAGTTGCATAAAACAGTTATTCTGTATCTGAAACACCCAAATGTTATAAGAAACAGAATAAGCAGCTAAAATGCAGCAAGAATAAGCTTTTATTTAGGCAAACAAATAAAAAAAATAAGTTCTGGCCTTCGTACGGGCCATGAGTATGTTTCAGCCTGCAACATCTGACGTTCGTACCAGAAATGTGCCACTTTGGGCATTTGAAAAGGTGGCAACCCTAATTATTTGTAAGAGGACGGGTGATGCACAGCTACACTGCCTTTCGCGTGTAAGCTAATCTAGTTCCACATTTCATGATAGGACAAGCTATAGTAATCTGAGCTGCTGCCCCCAATTACCCCGATTTATTGATTATGCCCTATTCGTTTGACTGCATAGCTTGCTCTGTTATACCCGGTAAGCTGTTTACTCTCCATGTATTTGTACTTGTAAAACGACTGTTGCACTTTCTGTTGCAGTTTCTCTTTCTCCCTCTTATTTTCTTCTCTGTTTTTTGGAACACTACGAAAGCCTGAAACCTCACGATACCGATGCCCAGAAGCACGTAACGTCAGTATCCCGACAACAAATAATGGGGATTGCGGTACAGTGCGGAATGGGAAGTTTGCCCTTCACCCCACTGTAGTCCGATCTTGGAGTGGGTATATTTAAGTTACGTGTGTGTGTGTGTGTGTGTGGGGGGGGGGGGGGGGGGGTTGGGCTTTTATTTTGTCGTTTTCGGTATTTTGATGTTTCGTGCTTCTGGGTGTCGGTATTGTGAGGTTTCGGGCTTTCATAGTGAATCCCAATTGCACATTTCAGGACGCAGTTATTAAGCACACCACTACATTCACCACACAAATCAGATGTCTTAAATCTGTGAATACAAGGCATAAATATTCTTAATGTTAAAAATTATGCTGATACAAAAAAAAAATTGTACACAATTTATTACAGTGATGTTATTAATGTTCTCACTCTACCAACATTTTTATTGGAGATAACTGACAACACTGGACTGAGCATAACTAACGTCTATGAATACAAACACAAGTTACGTTCAGTCCAGTGTTCTCCATTATTGCTAAGAAGTATACAAGTAGCAGACCTCTCAACTGCCCCTGATGGTAGACTCCGATTTCAGGTCTGTCCCTCTTAAAACTGGTGACTGCTGAAGAAAAGGTGGTGAACTGATAGTAATTCAGAGTTATAGACGTTTTAAATCAGAAAACCTATATTCATCCACATTCTCTTATTCTGCAAATGTTTCAGGTTGATGGTACAAATACTTAAGTGTCCCTGAATATTTGAGGATTTGTCCCTGATTCTGTTGAGATTTGTCTCCGATCAGTTGAGAGCTATGGCAAGTAAGTAGTGTTCTTTTGTTATACTTGCTTATAACTTAGACAAGATGGAATCCAATGATCTCAAGTTTGATTAGTGGATCTGATTCTGAATGAGTTGGCTGAACAGGGAGACAGATGATGAGGTATGGCTTGCTAACTTCTCTTAAGCTGAGGGCCGGGGATGTGTGTCAGTGCATCAGTGATTTCCCAGTGGAGATAAGAAATGGAACTGATGTGTGTGGTTACAAGG
This sequence comes from Protopterus annectens, assembly GCF_019279795.1. Taxonomy (NCBI): domain Eukaryota; kingdom Metazoa; phylum Chordata; order Ceratodontiformes; family Protopteridae; genus Protopterus; species Protopterus annectens. The sequence goes on from NC_056751.1 coordinate 772,647,879, forward strand.
AAACAGGGATGTGAAAGTGAGTGACAACCCTCATACCACCTATTTGCAAAACCACACCTTGAGCATTATGAAGTTATGTATAAGGAGGAATGGTGGCTCTTAAGGAATTTCCCTTGATTCAGCAGTTACACAAGGTGCCTTAATACAGGTAGGATGCCATTAAATTATGCAATTATTTCATTAATTAAACATTATAAAATCAAACCTTTTGAAAAATAATCTTAAAATTCATAAATAGTGTTCAAGACTATATTTAAATTATGGCAATATTGCACATAACTCATTTTTAGATATACTTTCCCTTGTATTCACACATTCATATGTCTCAACAAAATTGCTACTTATTTATGGAGGGACGTTAATTTCAAGATTTAAACCCCCAGGGAATAATGTTCTATAATTTAGAATCATTTTTGCTCTATAATAAATTCAGCGTTTGAACAAAATCACCCCCTCTCGGAAGGAAAGGCTGTGCTAACACACAAAAAAAATCCAGTGTCCAAACCTTGATGTTCCTTCAAATTGCCATTTCTGATGTCACCCAAATGCTCTAAAGAACTAATTTTAACTTTCCGTTTAGTCTGACCCACATACCATCTAAGACTGATACAAGCACACCCTACTATATGAGCCACCACATAAGATTCACAATCAAATCTATCCTTAGAAATGAAGTTTTTATCATTAATCTTGGTCACAGCAGAATTAACCTGTTTAGCAAAGTATTAGTAAGTAAATAAATGCCTTTTTGAAACCTGGTGTTAACTAGAAGCTTCATGCTTAGTGCACTGCGTTATGACACCTACCTGTTATGCTAAACAATGACATTGGGTCAAGGGCCCTGAGCTGCAAATTTGTTTTGAATCACTTGGGTGCTTCATTCTAGCAAGTTGCAGCTATAACTGTAAGCAGGTGGAATAGAAATGATGCACCATCTTTATTATTCATTGGCATTTGTTTTCCAGGTTAGCTGGACTACACCTGAAAAGACCATTTTAAAAATACCTTTTTTCAGCAAAGGGAGAAAAGTTCCAGAACAAAAATACAATTAGTTAATAATTACATTTGCTAGGAGTTCTAAAGACAATATAAAGTGCATAATACAATTTGAAACAACAATGGAATATGATGCAGATTGGTAATATGTTAGAACATTACAATGATGGAGCTGTAATTATACTAAGTTACAGGGAAACTTGAGAAGAAAGGTGAAAAGGAAGGAGTGCTAATTACAGTATATAAAGTATTTATACATGACATGCCACTATATCGGCTTTTGTGACTAATCTTATTGTTCTGATTGCAGAAAACATGACTGCTGCTGGAACTGGTCAGGGATTTGGAGCAGTGAGCTGGTGGGGTTTCAGCCCTGCCCTTGATTTTCAGCAGAAATGTAAGTCATTAAACTAAATACGTTTTTTTTTTTACCTTTTTGTATGACAAAGTATTATACAAGTTCTCATTAAAAATGAGTTTGCGTCACATGGAGTGTTTAATAAAACTCTGCTGATCAAAGTGTAATTATAGGTTCATAGGTTCATACTAGGCTATCTGTCCTAGGGCATTTATAAGCCTAGCCCAAAGTTTTGTGGCTTTCACCACCCCTTAAGTTTGAAAGATACTGTGCCCATTAGTTTACCGTGCCTCTGTCTAGCAGTGACACTGATGTGATTCCCGGGGTAAACCTGCGATCTCCCATCCATTTGTCAAGATTTCTCTTGAACAGGGCCAGCGAGGTGCTCTGCCTCACATGTACCGGGATTTTGTTCCACAGCATAGGGAGTCTCTGGGTGATGAATCTGTCCCTCCAGCACGTCCTGTTTATAACTGTGTTAAGGTTTAAGTCTCTTCCTCTTGTATTTCTTATGGATTTAGATTTTTTGAGGTGGAGCATGTCCATCAATTCCGGGTTTGACATGGCCTTGTATGTTAGGCACAGGTCACCTCTGAGCAGACGGTATGCGACCGAATAGAGCTGGAGTTCTTTCAGTCGGGCAGCATAAGACATATTTTTGAGACCCTTTATCCTCTTGGTGAGGAACTTTTGGGGCCTTTCCAATTGCTGCAGGTGTCGGGTAAGATACATTCCGAATGGGGCATTGTACTCAATCATTGGTCTGATGAGTGATGAGTACAGGGGAACAATGACCTCCCTTGATCTAGATGTGAATCCCTTCATGATCAGGTGGGCAATGTAGAAGGTTTTCCTAACTACCTTGGCAACGTGGGTGTCAAATGAAAGGTTACTGTCAACCTGGGTCTCCAGATCCCTGATAACCTCTTCTGTGCTTAGTGGATTGCTACCTATATGGTAGCTAGGGGTAACCTTGTTTTTCCCGAAGGGTATGACTATGCATTTTTTGGCGTTTAACTTTAGGCCATGGCTCTGGCACCAGTTATCCGTTTCTATGAGACCCTTCTGGAGGATATCTGTGTCTGATGTGTTTTCAACTATGGAACCCAGTTTGCAGTCATCTGCAAACTTAGTCAGCCATAATCCTCCTGTGTTTGCCTGTACTTCTGAAAAGTAGATGCCGAACAAGAGGGGGCCTAGGACTGAGCGCTGTGGGACACCACTTGTGACCGGCTTGGAGTCTGACATGGCGCCAGCCACTCTGACCCTGTGGGTTCTGTCACTTAGCCAGTTTGCAACCCATCTTGTGACGTATGGGTTTACATTTAAGTTGGTGAGTTTTTCTATGATACCCGAGTGGGGTATTGTGTCGAAAGCTTTTGCAAGGTCAAGGTAGGCTGTGTGGACTGCCTTGCCCTCATCAATGGCCTTGGTGACTGTTTCAAAAAAATCAACCAAGTTTAAAAGGCATGATCTGCCCTTGACAAAGCCAAACTGGGTTGGATCCAATGTCTGTAAGTCCCCTATGTCTTTATTTATGAGTTCCATTATGATCCTCTTCATAGCTTTGCAGACTAGGCTTGTCAAGCTGATGGGGCGGTAATTACCAGGGTCAGTGGAGGCACCGCCTTTGTGAAGTGGGACCACAGTTGCCGTACGCCACTCCTTGGGTACGTATCCTGAGGTGAGGCTAAGATTAAACAGCTGCCCTAACAGCGGGTTTAATTCCTCATTGAGTTCGTGGAGCACACAACCAGGGACACCATCTGGTCCCATAAATGCTGTGTTTTTTGCCTTGGAGAGAGCAGTTTTCACCTGAGCATTTGAAATGTGTGGGAGGCTACAATCCGCTGGGATAGATATCTCTCTTTTTGGGGGGGAGGGGGGGATAAATTTGCACTGAACCTGTCAGCCAGTATGTTGGCAATGTTTGTTGGTTCAGTGATTTTTACATCATTTTGAACTAATTCTGAGCATATCTGGGAGTTTCCTCCCAGGTTTCTAACATAGCTAAAAAAGGCCTTATGATTGTCTTTTGAGTCCTTAGCGATTTTTCTTTCAAAATTTGCCTTGGATGATTTTATGAGCGATCGTAGTTTTTTACTTATAGTGATCAAGGGTGTCTTCCCTTTTAAGGATTTTGCTCTATCTTGTAGTAGCTTCCTCCTTTTGTTGTAGAGTTTGTTAATGGCTGGGGTCCACCAAACTGGGCGCTTGCCTTTGGTGAAAAGAGTCTTTGTTTTGTTTGGGATTGCCTGATCCATGCAGTTCTGGAGGTGCTGATAGAAGGCATTTGTAAGTGATTCAGCTGTTTGGGTAATGGTTTCCGCTGGCTCTGGGCCCTTGAAGGAAACCACACCAGTCTTAAGAAGTGTGAAGTTGGCTTTTGAGAAGTTCTTCACTGTGGTCTTTTTTATCAGGGGTGGGGGCGGGATGTGGACTTCCAGTGAGATTAGTTTATAGTGTTTTTGGATATTGTTAAATGATTATTTGCAGCTATTGTTTTTGAAAAAAGACAACAGAAATCTTGCGCTTTATTTCATTTTTGTAGAAGTCATTTATAAAGCATCAGATGTGTTTCTGTTCTTTTTTTATACATGTACTGTAGTTTCCTTGAGTGTTTCCATTGATGCACAGATTGTAAAGTACTGCAAAACTATAGTCATTTTGTGTTTTGCTTAGATACATGAACAAATGAAGTACAGTGCATTGTGCGCCTGTATGTTGTCATATCGTTGGGAATGGCTGAATTCCTCCAATGCGGTGCTCATCAGTAGTGAACCAAGAAAAGCTGTGTGCCTATTGCTGGAGCGGCTTATCTTAGTAGTTAAAGCCCATGTGTGTAAATGTAGCTAGCTGTGAATAACTCCGGTATTACATTACCCTTACACTGAAGTCATTTGTTTATTCATCATTTTGAATAAATGTTTTGCTGTAGTTTTTGTTTAGTTTTTTCATTATTTGATGCCCTCTGTAAAGGAGAATATAGCGACCCTTTACACTCTGTGCCTGTCTGAATCTGTATGCATGCAGTATGCTAAGGTTTGAAGTATTTTTGAGGAGTTTGACTTGTTATATTATTTATTTTGCTTTTGTTTACTGGGTATGTCCAACTGGGTTTAGTCCAAAAAAAAAAAAATCAGTGGAGGCCCAAGGAGAGAAGCTTCAATATATTACATTTTACAGTTTTAAAATAAAATACTCGGAAATGTACATGATCGGAAATTACATTTATTTTAGCAATTACACATTTGCTAATTATACTGCATTCATATGTAAAATATGCAGCCATTATAGTATAAAAGATACTTGTACATTAACAGATATTGAGCATTTGAAGAAGTGTATTAGTGGATTTGTCAGATGATGATGAACTGTGTGATTAATGCTCAGAAATCCAATGAAATGGAGGTGAGGGAATGAACTAGGTAGGACAGACCAGTGTCTCAAAACAATGTATATAACTGGGAGATGGTAGTAAAACAACTGGTTATGGGACCTAGGATTCTGAATGATTGAAATGGTTTGACGATATGATAACGATATGATAACAAAGGCATCTATCACGAAGAGGTACAGGAGCAGATCCATTGATTTGGTAGGTAATGTTTCGTGTTTTAAACAAGTTTTTATTTTGAATGGATTTCAATGGACGTGTGATGTGGCTCTATGGTTTAGCTACACTATTTGAATATAGAGAGTTACCTGCAGTATTAGATGATTTGGTTTAAGTGATCAGTGATTTTTCTCAATAATGTAAAATTCTATTTGGGGCTATAGTGTTTTATTAAGTTGTTAAGGGCTGGTCAACTTTCTGACTTGTAGAGTAGTCCATGTATTGCAGTCAGCTGAGAAAGAGCTAGTTGATGTGGTAGTTCTAAGCAGTTTAATTTTCTGAGGACTAGGCAGTGGTGTGTTCTATCATTATAGTTCACTGCAAATTTGGTTATTTTATTATAACATTACTTAAGAACTGGTGATACACAAGCCAGTGCATTTCTTCATGCCGGTCTCAAGCCCAGATAAATGGGGAGTGTTATGTCAGGAAGGGCATTGGGTGTAAAACTTTTGCCAAATGACATATGCAGACAATACAAATTTCTATACCAGTTCGGTCAAGGCCTGGGTTAACGACCGCCACCAGTACTGTTAGCCAACAGGATTTTGGTGGAAATTGGGCTACTGCTCGCCGAAGGAGAGGGAGAAGAAGAGAGGAGGAAACTTTGAATGTTGGCACTATGACTGGTATAGGGAGAGAGCTAGCGGATATGATGGAGAGAAGGAAGGTTGATATATTGTGTGTGCAAGAAACCAGGTGGAGTAAGGCCAGGAGTATCAGAGGTGGGGTCAAATTCTTCTGTCATGGTGTGGATGAGAAGAGAAATGGGGTAGGAATAGAAGGGATGAGGAGGTGATGGGTAGGTATGGTGTTAAGGAAAGGAATGCAGAAGGTCAGACAGCAGTGAATTTTGTGAAAAGGATGGACATGGTTGTGGTGAATACGTATTTTTAGAAGAGGGAGGAGCATAGGTTGACGTACAAGAGTGGGGGAAGATGCATACAGGTAGATTATATCCTATGCAGGAGGGCCAGTCTGAAGGAGATTGGAGACCGTAAAGTGGTGACAGGGAAAAGTGTAGTTAGGCAGCATAGAATGGTGGTCTGTAAGATAACGTTGGTGATCAAGAAGAGGAGGAGGAGAGTGAGGGCAGCACCAAGGATCTAATGGTAGAAGCTGAAAACGGATGTTTGTGAGTTAGAGTTCAGGAAAGAATTGAGACAGGCTCTGGATGGTAGTGAAGCGTTAACGAATAGCTGGGTAACTAGAGCAGAACTGGTAATGGAGACAGCTAGAAAGGTGCTTGATGTGACATCTGGACAGGAGGAGGACAAGGAATCCAGGTGGTGGGACGAGGAAGTACAGGAGAGTATACAGAGAAAGAGGGTGGCAAAAAAGAAGTGGAATTGTCAGAGAGATGAAGAAAGTAGACAGGAGTATAAGGAGATGGATTATGACGAAGAGAGAGGTGGCGAAGGCTAAGGATATTATGTTTGGAGAGTTGTATGAAAGCTTGGACACAAAGGAGGGAGAAAAGGACCTGTACCAATTGGCTAGACAGAGGGACCGAGCTGGGAAAGATGTGCAGCAGGTAAGGTGATAAAGGATAATGAGGGAAACATACTCACAAGCGAGGAGAGTGTGTTGAGCAGATGGAAAGAGTACTTTGAGGGGCTGATGAATGAAGAGAATGAGAGAGAGAGAGAAGGTTGGATTATGTGGGGATAGTGAATTGGGAAGTGAAGCAGATTAGCAAGGAGGAAGTAAGGACAGCTATGAAGAGGATGAAGAATGGAAAGGCTGTTGGCCCAGATGACATACCAGTGGAAGCATGGAGGTGTTTAGGTGAAATGGCAGTGGAGTTTTTAACCAGATTGTTTAATGAAATCTTGGAAAGTGAGAGGATGCCTGAGGAGTGGAGAAGTGTATTGGTACTGATTTTTAAGAATAAGGGTGATGTGCAGAGCTGCAGTAACTACAGAGGGATAAAATTGATCAGTCACAGCTTGAAGTTATGGGAAAGAGTAGTGGAAGCTAGGTTAAGAAGGGACGTGATGATTAGTGAGCAGCAGTACTGTTTCATGCTGGGAAAGAGCACCATAGATGCAATGTTTGCTCTGAGAGTGTTGATTTATTTATTTATTTTACATTTGTTGACTGTGAATGTCTGTCTGAGCTGATAACCCTTTTTCAACAGTGGCCCGGGGAGAAAAGCTCCACTTTACATAATATAATAGTAGAAATGGTAATACATCAATAAATTGAAAAGATAATAAATAAATCATTATTTGGAGATAAGCTCCGAGTAACATTTGTTAGCAACATATTAATGTTGTTGTTTGTCTTTTGGCTTTTCCCGGTTAGGGATTGCCACAGTGGAACTCCGGTCTGCTAATGATTGGCAGTTGGTTTTTATGGTGTCGAATTGCCAGCCCGACGCCCAACCTTCAACGAAGGCATGCCCATTCAATGCATGTCTTTCGAACGCCCACACGACTGCGAGGACATGCAGACTCCACACAGAAGGCACTCGCAACCCAACACAAGCCGAGAATCGAACGGGAGAACCTCTTGCTGTGAGGCAACAACGCTACCACTGCGGAAACATGTTAGCAACATATTAATAATGTTCAAAATAGATATTGAGTACAGGCCAGTTTAAATGAAATTACAATTACAAAATAATATATAATGCAGACAGGTTAAGATGCACACTAGGCAGTACAGGTTTATTTGGGTTCAAAAAATAGTGAACTAGAAATAAGACTTTTGTTTAGAGGTGGGGCTGTGGTGGAGACACTGTAAAGTTAGGAAGTATTGATTGAAAGGGGTTACAATAAAAGGATAGTAGGTTGGTGTGATAAGAGAGTAGAAGTATGTTATGGTTGAAAAGGAAAACGTGAGATTTTATAGATGGGGAGAAGTTGAGTAGGTTCAAGGTAGGCAAGGGAGGCTGAGTACTAGATAATAAGTTAAGGAGGCAGGGTACACCTGCAGAACCTTGACTGGCTGAGTACTAGATAATAAGGTAAGGAGGCAGGGTACACCTGCAGAACCTTGACTGGCTGAGTACTAGATAATAAGTTAAGGAGGCAGGGTACACCTGCAGAACCTTGACTGGCTGAGTACTAGATAATAAGGTAAGGAGGCAGGGTACACCTGCAGAACCTTGACTGGCTGAGTACTAGATAATAAGTTAAGGAGGCAGGGTACACCTGCAGAACCTTGACTGGCTGAGTACTAGATAATAAGTTACGGAGGCAGGGTACACCTGCAGAACCTTGACTGGCTGAGTACTATATAATAAGGTAAGGAGGCAGAGTACACCTGCAGAACCTTGACTGGCTGAGTACTAGATAATAAGGTAAGGAGGCAGGGTACACCTGCAGAACCTTGACTGGCTGAGTACTAGATAATAAGGTAAGGAGGCAGGGTACACCTGCAGAACCTTGACTGGCTGAGTACTAGATAATAAGTTACGGAGGCAGGGTACATCTGCAGAACCTTGACTGGCTGAGTACTAGATAATAAGGTAAGGAGGCAGAGTACACCTGCAGAACCTTGACTGGCTGAGTACTAGATAATAAGTTAAGGAGGCAGGTTACACCTGCAGAACCTTGACTGGCTGAGTACTAGATAATAAGGTAAGGAGGCAGAGTACACCTGCAGAACCTTGACTGGCTGAGTACTAGATAATAAGGTAAGGAGGCAGGGTACACCTGCAGAACCTTGACTGGCTGAGTACTAGATAATAAGGTAAGGAGGCAGGGTACACCTGCAGAACCTTGACTGGCTGAGTACTAGATAATAAGTTACGGAGGCAGGGTACACCTGCAGAACCTTGACTGGCTGAGTACTAGATAACAAGGTAAGGAGGCAGGGTACACCTGCAGAACCTTGACTGGCTGAGTACTAGATAATAAGGTAAGGAGGCAGGGTACACCTGCAGAACCTTGACTGGCTGAGTACTAGATAATACGTTAAGGAGGCAGGGTACACCTGCAGAACCTTGACTGGCTGAGTACTAGATAATAAGGTAAGGAGGCAGGGTACACCTGCAGAACCTTGACTGGCTGAGTACTAGATAATAAGTTACGGAGGCAGGGTACACCTGCAGAACCTTGACTGGCTGAGTACTAGATAGTAAGTTAAGGAGGCAGGGTACACCTGCAGAACCTTGACTGGCTGAGTACTAGATAATAAGTTAAGGAGGCAGAGTACACCTGCAGAACCTTGACTGGCTGAGTACTAGATAATAAGGTAAGGAGGCAGGGTACACCTGCAGAACCTTGACTGGCTGAGTACTAGATAGTAAGTTAAGGAGGCAGGGTACACCTGCAGAACCTTGACTGGCTGAGTACTAGATAATAAGGTAAGGAGGCAGAGTACAACTGCAGAACCTTGACTGGCTGAGTACTAGATAGTAAGTTAAGGAGGCAGGGTACACCTGCAGAACCTTGACTGGCTGAGTACTAGATAATAAGGTAAGGAGGCAGGGTACACCTGCAGAACCTTGACTGGCTGAGTACTAGATAATAAGGTAAGGAGGCAGGGTACACCTGCAGAACCTTGACTGGCTGAGTACTAGATAATAAGGTAAGGAGGCAGGGTACACCTGCAGAACCTTGACTGGCTGAGTACTAGATAATAAGTTAAGGAGGCAGGGTACACCTGCAGAACCTTGACTGGCTGAGTACTAGATAATAAGTTACGGAGGCAGGGTACACCTGCAGAACCTTGACTGGCTGAGTACTAGATAGTAAGTTAAGGAGGCAGGGTACACCTGCAGAACCTTGACTGGCTGAGTACTAGATAATAAGTTAAGGAGGCAGAGTACACCTGCAGAACCTTGACTGGCTGAGTACTAGATAATAAGGTAAGGAGGCAGGGTACACCTGCAGAACCTTGACTGGCTGAGTACTAGATAGTAAGTTAAGGAGGCAGGGTACACCTGCAGAACCTTGACTGGCTGAGTACTAGATAATAAGTTAAGGAGGCAGGGTACACCTGCAGAACCTTGACTGGCTGAGTACTAGATAATAAGTTAAGGAGGCAGGGTACACCTGCAGAACCTTGACTGGCTGAGTACTAGATAATAAGGTAAGGAGGCAGGGTACACCTGCAGAACCTTGACTGGCTGAGTACTAGATAATAGGTTAAGGAGGCAGGGTACACCTGCAGAACCTTGACTGGCTGAGTACTAGATAATAAGTTAAGGAGGCAGAGTACACCTGCAGAACCTTGACTGGCTGAGTACTAGATAATACGTTAAGGAGGCAGGGTACACCTGCAGAACCTTGACTGGCTGAGTACTAGACAATAAGTTAAGGAGGCAGAGTACAACTGCAGAACCATTGACTGTTCAGGTAATCTTTTAAGGCTGATTTGAATTCTTTAGCATTATTGAGAGTCCTGATTTCCTGGGGTAGTTTGTTCCACGATTTGGCATGTTTGTAGCTATAAAAGTTGCAGCCAATTTTATACTTTGGTTGATGGGTTTGAAGTTGGCCTTGGTCAGAGCTTCTAAGAGTCCTAGAAGGAGTGTAGTATGAGATAAGAGGGGAAAGGTTCGGACAGAAAGAGGGTTGATATAAAATGGAATGTATAACCATAAGTCGTGCAAGAAGCTGATGTGAAAATTCAAGACGGGTAAGGTTTTTAGTGAGAGACAGTGATGTGATTTATAATTTAAGCTTGCTGTGAATCTGGCAATTTTGTTATAGGTAGATTCTGGCTTAGTAAGGAGTGATGAGTTGAGGTTAGTTAGGATTTGGGAGCTGTACATAAGACTTAGTAATAGATATGCATGAGAGAGGGATGTCCTTGCTTTATTAGTGAGGAACTTTGTATTTTTCTATGAGCCCCAGTTTTGGGTGTTTTTTACTGATGCTGTTGTTAACACGTAGATCAAATTTTAGTTGGTCATCGATTCGGACACCCAAGAGTTTAGTGGAGGATTCAACAGTGTTTGGTGTGTTGTTTAGGGGGAGAGTAATAATGAGGAAGATTTAAGATGGTTATGGTTTTTAGGGAGAAACAGTAAAAGTTTGGTTTTGTTAGAATTCAGTATAAGCTGGTTAATTAGATAGCCAGGATTCAGCTGAGTTAAAGGAAGACTGAGAAAGTGAGAGAAGTTCCATGGGGGTGTCAGCAATGGAGATAACTGTGGAGTCATCTGCATATTGGACAAGTGATGACTGACGGCAAGATGTACAGAGTAGGTTAGTGAAGATGTTGGAGAAGTGGTCCAAGTATGGAACCTTGGGAACACCAGTTTTAACAAGTGGGGGGGGGGGGGCAGAGAGCCATTTTACAGATTGTCGATCTGAGAGAGAGCTGGAAAACCATTCAATAGTAGGGGTAGAGAAGATGAGGTTAGTGCGTTTGCTTAGAAGGAGAGAGTGGGAGACCGCGTCAAGCTTTTGAAAGATCAAGGAATAAGCAGGAGACCAGTTTGTCGTCTCTTGCTTCAGAGATGGTGTTAATGAAGGATAGGAGGGCTGTGGTTGTACTGTGGTTCTGAGTGGGGGTAAGAAGATTTTCTTGTAATAAATGTTGCATGACCTGTTTGTGAATGCATTTCTCCAGGATTTTAGAGAGGGGTGAAAGGATAGCTATGGGTCTGTAGCTGGAGATTTCTGAGGAGTTACCGCCTTTATGTATAGGTTTAGTGTAGAAGTCCTTCCAGATACTGGGAACTTTAGATTCAGAGATGCAGCGGTTACTGCCGATAGATACAGGAAGAGCCAGAGAGTTTACTGCTACTTGAAGGAATTAGGGAGGGATGTTGTCAGCAGAAGGTGAACAGGGTTTTAGTTTGCCGAGTAGAGTTTTGATGTAGCTGGTAGGTACAGATTTGAGGGAGAAAGAATTACTGGAGTTTGAGGAGGGACTAGTACTAGGAAGGATTACAGTGTTGGTATTTAGGGAGCTGGAGGGTAGCATCTTTTTGAATCAATAAGGTGAGAGTTAAAGATAGTTACAGTTTCTTGTGGTGTTTTTGTAGGGCAGGGGCTTGGAGAGGAAGGGTTGCCAGGATGGAGAATTTGATTAGTTGCATGCCAGAACTTACAGGGATTTGCCTTTTGAGCAGTAGGTGGGTTAAGATAGAATTCCTTTTTGTCCTTGTTGATTTGTTTTTTGTGCCAGGTTGATGTTGGTTGTATTTTTGTAGGCGTATAGGTAGCTTGGATTTTACCCATAATGTCCACATTTTGTTCCTTGATTTCTTTAAGCTGCGAGTGGCTTTGGTTAACCAAGGGGGGATGATTTAGCTTTAATACATATAGTTCGGACAGGTGCAAGTGAGCTAAGGATATTTAGGAAAGTGGAGTTAGTTTTTACTGCCTGATCTAGGGGCTTTAGATTCAGAGAGGACCAGTTGATTTGAGAGAGGAGGGCATTGAGAGTTTCAGGTTGGAAGTTAGTTAGTTTGCGACATGTAATGTATCTGTGCAGGCTAGGAGTATGGGGAGTAAATCGGAGAACTTTTACAGGGGAGTGGTCACTTAGGCAGTCAGGTAGTGTTGTAGGGTTGTGATATTTTAGTGGGTCTGAGACTAATATCCAGTTAATCAGGGAACTAGAAGTGTGAAATTTATTGACATGGGTAGGTGTGGAGATTAGTTGTTAAGCCGTATAGGTTGATTAATTCCCTAGAGTTAGATGAGCAAAGGGGTAACCAGTTTATGTCATTTAGGAGGATGATTTCCTTATGAATGTGTTGAGAGAGGTAGGAGAGAAAGTTTTCCAGTATTAGGCATGTTGTCACCAGGTGGAGTATATATTGCTACTGTGGTGACAGTGATAAGTATTAGGGATGTTGTCCCCAGGTGGAGTATATATTGCTACTGTGGTGACAGTGATAAATATTAGGGATGTTGTCACCTGTTGAAATATATATTGCTACTGTGGTGACAAGTGATATAGATATTCCGATTAAGTTTGGCAATCAGGATTTCGGCCAGAAGGATGGAATCTGTTTGTTTAGGAGAGAAAGCATAAGGTTAGGGGTGTAGGCAATAGCAACTCCACCACCTTTTCTCTTTTGACGATCGCATCAAAGTATGTTCTACCCAGGAGGGAGAATATATTAGGAACCTGTGGCTTTAGGCAGGTTTCAGTGAGAGTGATAATATCAGGGGAATGGTTGGCAAGCATGAAGTTCACTGACTTTATTTCGTATACTCCTGGTGTTCATAGAATAGAATGATAGGTAGTTTTTTGGGAGGGTTTGGTTGGCTTGAGATTATGGAAGGAGAAAGGTTGATGGGTGAGGAAGGGGTTGGGCCAAGATTAGGATGGCTATCACCTGATAGCAGTAAGATTTTTGTGAGGATTTGATGGACAAGTAAGAGAGGTCGGAAGGAGATGCATTGTGTCTTTCTGGACTTGGAGAAAGCGTATGACTGTGCCTAGATAGGAGTTGTGGCATTGTATGAGTAAGTCAGGAGTAGCAGAGAAGTATGTAAGAGTGGTACAGGATATGTACGAGGGTAGTGTGACAGCAGTGAGGTCTGGGGTAGGAGTGATGGGCGTTTTCAAGGTGGAGGTGGGATTACATCAAGTATCAGCTCTGAGCCCTTTCTTATTTGCAGTGGTGATGGACAGGTTGACAGATGAGATCAGGACAAGAATCCACATGGACTATGATGTTTGCAGATGACATTGTGATCTGTAGTGAGAGTAGGGAACAGGTTGAGGGGGACCCTGGAGAGGTGGAGATGTGCTCTAGAGAGGAATGAAGGTCAGCAGGACTAAGATAGAATATGTGTGTCAATGAGAGAGGATAAAGGAATGGTGAGCATTCAGGGAGTAGAGTTGGTGAAGGTGGATGAGTTTAAATACTTGGGATCAACAGTTCAGAGTAATAATGTGTTTGGAAGAGAGGTGAAGAAGAGAGTACAGGCAGTGTGGAGTGGGTGGAGAAGTGTCCGGAGTAATTTGTGGCAGACTGGTACCAGTAAGAGTAAAAGGGAAGGTCTACAAGAGGGTAGTGAGACCAGCTATGTTATATGGGTTGGAGACAGTGGCATTGACAAAGACATGAGTCAGAACTGGAGGTGGCAGAGTTAAAGATGTTAAGATTTGCACTGGGTGTGACAAGGATGGACAGGATTAGGAATAAGTATATTAGAGGGTCAGCCCAGGTTGGAAGGTTTGGAGACAAATCCAGAGAGGCAAGATTACGTTGGTTTGGACATGTGCTGAGGAGGGATGCTGAGTATATTGGGAAAAAGATGCTAAGGATGAAGCTACCAGGTAACAGGAAAAGAGGAAGGCCCAAGATAAGGTTTATGGATGTGGTGAGAGAGGACATGCAGGTGGTTGGTGTGACAGAGCAAGATGCAGAGGACAGGAAGAAATGGAAACAGATGATCCACTGTGGTGACCCCTAATGGGAGCAGCCGAAATAAGAAGATGACGACTGAAGTTTGTGAGACTTGAATGTTAGTGAAGATCGGGGCATCATAAGAGGAAAGGCTGCAGGAAGGTATTGGACCCTGTGCATCTTCTGGCTATGTTAGCCAGGCAGAGTTTTTTAACCATGTCCGATGCATGGTGGTCAAATTTCAAGTGGTTTTCTATGATAACACCCAGTAATTTTATGTGCGTTAAAAAAAAAAAACTCCTCGTTGGAATACACATGGCAAAACAACACTTTAATAAAAAAATATTCACAGTGTGTCCTCTGCTTCATCAGACATACTACAGTAACTGCTGCTCTTATTTAAATAATGATGCAATCTAGGTCATATCCAATCAGTTGACAGTATCTTGAAAATAAAAATTAAAATTAAAAGGACCTGCGCTATATAAACAATCAAATCATATAAATAATGGACTAAAAATGTATATATAAAAAACTGCAAAAGCTGGCTCTATAGAGTTAGATAGTATTAAAGATGTATAATCTATGTATAGATGTTAAAAGATGTCACCAAACATAATAGTCAATGTTTCAAAGCCCTGCTCCTGAGAAAAGGTTTCAATGAAACCTTACTATTTAGTCTAGGTGGTCTGTCAGCCTGAAATCTAATTATCCATTCTAGTTCTGAAGCTTCGGTCTTATTGTTCATGTTCCCACCTCTTTTATTTTCTTGTATAATGTGTAACACTAGAAATTTGAAGGTGTGTGTGGCTCCCTTCTTTATAACATGCATCGCTAGCGCACTTGTCTTTTTATTTTTAATGTCCCTTACATGTTCTAGGACTCTGTCTTTGAGCAGCCAATTAGTTTTGTCTACATAGTAGGCTGGGCATTTTGTACAGAGACCAAAATATGCAACATTCTTACTATGACAGTCTGTATAAAAGCGTGAATCAATACTGAATTTTCTAGTCGGGTGTGTATATTGCCCCTCTCCAAATATGAAGGGGCAGGCTGTACACCTTCTACATGGAAAGGTACCTAGCTTATCAGACCTTACATAGTGGTCTCCGTCTAACTTCTTGTAGCACAACTGTCTTTTTAATGACATGTTCTTTTTGAAGGTAAACGATGGTGTAGCCCCTATAACACCTTCTAGTTCATCCACATTTAACAATATGCCCCAATTATTTTTAATTATATCACAGACTGTACTGATATTACTTGCCAATGTTAATGGAATATGTAATACATCATTCTCTGGATTCCTAGTTACTGTGGTACTGGTGGCATAGTTACTCTGGTTATCCTGGTTGGTTCTCGTCCTGCCATAATATGGCTTGTACCTCTCTCTTCTCTCATTACAAGCCACTTTAATTTGTCTATATCTCTGGCTTTATATCCCCTTTCAATAAATTCATGTTTTAACAGGGTAAGTGCCTGGGACAAACTATCATCATCATTATATAGCCTCATGCATCTAACTATCTGTCCTTTGATCACATTGGTTTTAGTGTAGTTTGGATGCATACTACTACTATGTAGGACATTGTTCTTTCTAATGGGTTTCCTATACATGGAGGTATGAACATAATTAAGTGTGTCTCTTGTAACCTTTACATCTAAAAACTCTATTTCTCTGTTTGAGTATTTGTATGTGAAATTCAAAAAGGGAGTAATGGTATTAATGAAATTTAAAAATTGCTGCAAATTATATTCGTTATCATGCCACAACAGAATATTATCGTCCATGAAACGCTTGTACCATACAATAGACTTAGCAAACACGTTGCCTGTCAAAATATTCTCAGTTTCCCATTGTACAAGTGCTAGGTTGGCGTAGCTATTGGCACAGGCAGTGACGATAATGAATATAATTTGCACCATTTGTGAGTGAATGGCTGCTGCTTTGCGTAGCTGTACAGTTTGTGGGTGAATGGCTGTTGCTTTGCGTAGCTGTACAATTTGTGAGTGAACGGCTGTTGCTTTGCGTAGCTGTACAGTTTGTGAGTGAATGGCTGTTGGTCTAGGTGGCTGTAGGTCTGGGTGGGTGTACAGTTTGTGATTGAATGGCTGTTGCTTTGCGTAGCTGTACAGTTTGTGAGTGAATGGCTGTTGGTCTAGGTGGCTGTAGGTCTGGGTGGGTATAGAGTTTGTGAGTGAATGGCTGTTAATTTGCATAGCTGTACAGTTTGTGAGTGAATGGCTGTTGGTCTAGGTGGCTGTAGGTCTGGGTGGGTGTACATTTTGTGAGAGAATGGCTGTTGCTTTGCGTAGCTGTACAGTTTGAGTGAATGGCTGTAGATCTGGGTGGGTGTACAGTTTGTGAGTGAATAGCTGTTAATCTGGGTAATGTACCATTTGTGAGTGAATGGCTGTTGCTTTCTGTAGCTGTACTGTTTGTGAGGGAATGGCTGTTGCTTTGGGTAGCTGTACAGTTTGCGAGTGAATGGCTGTTGCTTTGCGTAGCTGTACAGTTTGTGAGGGAATGGCTGTTGGTCTGGGTAGGTGTACAGTTTGTGAGGGAATGGCTGTTGGTCTGGGTAGCTGTACAGTTTGTGAGGGAATGGCTGTTGCTTTAGGTAGCTGTACAGTTTGTGAGGGGAATGGCTGTGGCTTTGGGTAGCTGTACAGTTTGTGAGGGAATGGCTGTGGCTTTGGGTAGCAATACAGTTTGTGAGGGAATGGCTGTTGCTTTAGGTGGCTGTACAGTTTGTGAGGGAATGACTGTTACTTTGGGTTACTATACAGTTTTTGAGGGAATGGCTGTTGTTCTGGGTGGCTATACAGTTTGTGAGGGGATGGCTGTTGGTCTGGGTGGCTGTACAGTTTGTGAGGGGATGGCTGTCGGTCTGGGTAGCTGTACAGTTTGTGAGGGAATGTCTATTGCTTTGGGTAACTGTACAGTTTGTGAGTGAATGGCTGTTGCTTTCCGTAGCTGTACAGTTTGTGAGGGAATGGCTGTTGCTTTCCGTAGCTGTACAGTTTATGAGTGAATGGCTGTTGGTCTAGGTGGCTGTACAGTTTGTGAGGGAATGTCTATTGCTTTAGGTAGCTGTACAGTTTGTGAGGGAATGGCTGTTGCTATGGCTAGATGCACCGTTTGTGAGTGAATGGCTATTGGTCTGGGTAGCTGTGCAGTTTGTGAGTGAATGGCTGTTGGTCTTGGTAGCTGTACAGTTTGTGAGGGAATGGCTGTTGCTTTGCATAGCTGTACATTTTGTGAGGGAATGGCTGTGGCTTTGGGTAGCTGTACAGTTTGTGAGGGAATGGTTGTTGCTTTGGGTGGCTGTACAGTTTTTGAGGGAATATCTGTTGGTCTGGGTGGCTGTACAGTTTGTGAGGGAATGGCTGTTGGTCTGGGTGGCTGTACAGTTTGTGAGGGAATGGCTGTTGGTCTGGGTGGCTGTACAGTTTGTGAGGGAATGGCTGTTGCTTTGGGTAGATGTGCAGATTGTGAGTGAATGGCTGTTGGTCTGCGTAGCTGTGCAGTTTGTGAGTGAATGGCTGTTGCTTTGAGTAGCTGTACAGTTTATGAGGGAATGGCTGTTGGTCTGGGTAGCTGGACAGTTTGTGAGGGAATGGCTGTTGGTCTGGGTAGCTGGACAGTTTGTGAGGGAATGGCTGTTGGTCTGGGTAGCTGTACAGTTTGAAGGAATGGCTGTTGCTTTGCGTAGCTATACAGTTGGTGAGGGAATGGCTGTTGCTTTGGGTAGATGTACAGTTTGTGAGGGAATGGCTGTTGGTCTGGGTAGCTGGACAGTTTGAAGGAATGGCTGTTGCTTTGTGTAGCTATACAGTTGGTGAGGGAATGGCTGTTGCTTTGGGTAGATGTACAGTTTGTGAGGGAATGGCTGTTGCTTTGGGTAGCTGTACAGTTTGTGAGGGAATGGCTGTTCGTCTGGGTAGCTGTACAGTTTTTGAGGAATGGCTGTTGGTCTGGGTAGCTATACAGCTTGTGAGGAAATGGCTGTTGGTCTGGGTAGCTGTACAGTTTGTGAGGGAATGGCTGTTGGTCTGAATATCTGTACTTGTACAGTGGCACATATGATTTCTGATATAGATGGGGTGTTTTGGGCTTTTGAGGTTCAGATGTATTTTGCTTGGAAGATGCACTAAAAGAGTTTTGTTGGAATTATGAGAGTAATGAATATTGGTAGGATGTGACGTGAATGTAATAGAATCATTAATAATATAAGGAACTGTTGGAGAAAAGTGTTTCTGAAATGTAAGAAATAGAGGTATTTGAAGGAGAGAGGATGGTTATGTAGTTAAAACTGAAAGTAGGGAGGGTTTATTTTGGGGAAAGTAAAGGCTGAAATATAGACTAATAGAGTGTGTTTAGTCTGTAGGCTTATAGAGGATTTTAAGCTATGAGGGTATTTAAGGCTACAATTGTGGGTAATGATGTGAATGAGGGTGTATTTCCGAGGTGTGGAGTCTGTTAATGGTGTAGAACAGGCATCGGTAAGGATGGGTAGTAAAGTGAAAAGCTGCACTTTAATTGTGCGTGGATGTAGGTGGTGTAAGCAGTATATAGGGAGGAAGGCTGAGAGATATTACAGAGGAAGGTATGAGCGAGAAGTATGAATCTGATTGGAGTATGTGAGTAAGGATTGCAGGGATGGGAGGAAGAGGGAGCTTTGCTCTTGAATGTCTTTGAGGTTCTGTTAGGGAAGGATCTGAGAAGGATTGGATATGGTGCAAAGCACTGTGGGAGGGAGGCTGTGGGAATGATGCTGAATGGTCTTCTATCTGTGTTTTCTGTTGTACTTTTTCCTTCTTTACAAACTTGAATCAGTGTTAGTTTCAGCCTTTACAATGTGATTCATTGTGTCATAATGAGTATTTTCTGTTATAAGCAGCATGAGCGCTGTTGGGTCAGTGCCTGTTCTCTGCAGCAATGTGCATTTTGTAGTGAGGCTAATGGAACAGTTCCCCAATCAGTGCGAATGTCTGTTACTTAACATTGTGTAACACTATAACACAGATTCTTGGAATGTATCATTACTAACGTACAGCGGGTATTTTTTTAATATTATTAGTTATCTGTGGCTTGACATGAGACAGTCCTGTTACTTTGAAACACAACTTCCATAGCTGCTGTTCAGTAACTAAAAAAATGTTGAAATTTACATAAAAAATATGTAAAACACATTTATGTTCTTTAAACCTTATACAAAAGTGCACAGATCATAGCATGTTGATTTAAGAGAAGTTATAGATGAGCGTGTTCTGTATACCAACAGCTACCTAAATTGAGTCATTAGTAAATGCCTTTACTGAGAACACTAATGAAAGTTGGCCTAAATCTTCCTTCTTACATCATTTTTCTGCAAACCACCAGTGACATTCTAGACAAAAAATGCACTTTTGTAATTTTTAAGCGCTGATCCTGTTAGGATCACACCCCCATTTCTTGTAGAGTCGGTCAGAAATGTTTAAGGTAATAGACTAAGTGTGAATATTAAAAGCACGCTTGTTTGCTCTCTGCTCTCGTATTACTATCCTGTCTTTTGGCTGCTATGATAATAGACTGTTAAGTGTGAATATTAAAAGCACGCTTGTTTGCTCTCTGCTCTCGTATTACTGTCCTGTCTTTTGGCTGCTACGATAATAGACTGTTAAGTGTGAATATTAAAAGCACGCTTGTTTGCTCTCTGCTCTCGTATTACTGTCCTGTCTTTTGGCTGCTACGATAATAGACTGTTAAGTGTGAATATTAAAAGCATGCTTGTTTGCTCTCTGCTCTCGTATTACTGTCCTGTCTTTTGGCTGCTACGATAACAGACTGTTAAGTGTGAATATTAAAAGCACACTTGTTTGCTCTCTGCTCTCGTATTACTGTCTTTTGGCTGCTATGATAATAGACTGTTAAGTGTGAATATTAAAAGCACGCTTGTTTGCTCTCTGCTCTCGTATTACTGTCCTGTCTTTTGGCTGCTACGATAATAGACTGTTAAGTGTGAATATTAAAAGCATGCTTGTTTGCTCTCTGCTGTCGTATTACTGTCCTGTCTTTTGGCTGCTACGATAACAGACTGTTAAGTGTGAATATTAAAAGCACACTTGTTTGCTCTCTGCTCTCGTATTACTGTCCTGTCTTTTGGCTGCTACGATAACAGACTGTTAAGTGTGAATATTAAAAGCACACTTGTTTGCTCTCTGCTCTCGTATTACTGTCTTTTGGCTGCTATGATAATAGACTGTTAAGTGTGAATATTAAAAGCACGCTTGTTTGCTCTCTGCTCTCGTATTACTGTCCTGTCTTTTGGCTGCTACGATGAATGTTAAGTGTGAATATTAAAAGCACGCTTGTTTGCTCTCTGCTGTCGTATTACTGTCCTGTCTTTTGCTGCTACCATTTTCAGTCTCTCAGTTTTTTTCTCCTTTTGTCTTTGTTAGCAATGTGTGAATTCTTATGTGATAGTGGGATTATTTATTTATATGATGTTTGTTTACTGGGGAGATCTGGCTGGGCTAGTAGCCCATTTTCAGCAGAGGCCCGGGGAGAAAAGCTCCAAGTACAAATTCGTAATTACACCATTATATTTAACAAAGAACAAAAGATCATCATAAAGAATTAGGAGAATACAGTAAAAGAGTACATATTATTTAACAAGGTAGACACAGGAACACAATACAACTGGGCCATTTTAGTGGTGGCCTGTTGAGTAAAAACTCCAAAAGCAAGTGTACATTATATAAAAACAGTCAGCTAAATGTTATAGAACTTGTTGACCACAATATTTACTGAGACTTATGAGCAAAGTCTGTATAGTTAACAGACAGGCAGGAGAGAAGTGGGATGAATAGGAAGTGGGAGAATTCAAGGGAGCAAATTGGATTGAGAAGAAGTTAGTAAGAGGATAGGAAAAGAAACAGTACTATTTGTAGAAGGCAGGGTACAGCACAGATGAGAGTGGAGTCATCTGCGTATTGGATGGTAGTGGAGAGGTGAGTAGCAATGTGAAGTTTGTTGGTAAAGATAGTAAAAAGGAGTGGGCCGAGAATTGAACTTTGTGGTATGCCAGTTGTACGCTTGTTGACGGTCAGAAAGCTAGTTGAGAAACCAGGAGAGGGCTGTTTGTGCTGGGTTAAGGGTTGAGCATTCATTGAGGAGCTTTTGGTGGGATACTGTGTTGAATGCCTTGGACATATCTAGAAGTATGGAAGAAACAATTCATCCACTACTTTTGAGTAGGTTACTGTATTAGTGAAACTTCCGACAAATAGCTCACACCATTGTCTTGGACTTGTCTGTTTATTTTTCGGTCACTAGTATTAGTGAAACTTATGAGGGCAGTTGTGCTTGGATCAGAAGCCATATTGATAATTAATTAGCAGTTGTTAGATAATAGATGATCCAAAAGTTGTGAGTGGATACATTTTTTCCAGGAGTTTAGGCAGGGATAATAGAATGACTGTTGGTCTGTAGTTGGAGAGTTCTGTAGAGGAGCCACCTTTGTGTAGCAGGATTACATAGGAAATGTTCCAGAGCTTGGGAGCACAATGCTCTGTGATTGAGCTATTGATCAACAGAGAGACACAGTAAGAGATGGCATTGGCAGCTAACTTGAGATATTCATTTGGCAGCTGATGAACAACTAGGGTTGTGGGCTTCAGTTTCTTTAGCAACTTTTTATTGTACTTGTTTGGACAGGTTTTAGAGAGCAGGAAGTGGTGGTAGCTTCTGCTCCAGATGGAATGTATAGTGGTGCATTGTTATTGTTTACTAGAGAAAGTATGGAGTTGGTAAAGAAGTTTAACTGGGTATATGCTGTCTTTAGTATTTGTGTTGGTGGGGGTTGGAGTTGAGGAATGACTTGGTTGTAGGAGTTGTTTAATAGCACCCCAAAATTGGGGGGGGGGGTTATGTTGGTGTTTATGTAGGATTTCTAGTATAAAAAGTATTTTGTCATTCTTGATCTGTTTTTTGGACTTTTTTTAATTGCTGGTAGCTGACAAAGGAGGCTTGGCTTTTGTTGCTCTGATATTGGGACCAGGCTTTGCCTCCCTGTTTGAGTAGCTGTTTGGTTTCTGTAGTTAGCCATGGAGAGTGTTTAGATTTGACTCGGATCATTGTAAGGGGAGCTAGATTATTTAGTATAGCAATAAATTTGTTGTTAAAATACTGAACTGTAGCATCTAGTCGGAGATGTTTTAGTGGTGACCAGTTCCTTTGCTGCAGGAGTGATTTAAAAGTATCTGTTCAAAATTTTCTTTTGTTGTGCACTTGTTTATATAATATTCATCTTTGAAATGCATTGTGACTCCTGCAAGTTTGGTCAAATACAGATGACAACAAAAAACAAGCCCTGCAGTAATCTGTTACTTTGCACCACGTGGATAGCTTTAAGAAGAGATGTGGCAAAGTTCTGATGTTTATGGAAGAGGCAAGAATACGAATGCGTGACAATAATGGCAATGCTAATGCCATTGCTGTAATGCGTGTTAATAGGCATTGTTAATGAAGATACCGAATGATGGTTATTGTTTGCATTATTTTTATGAGGGGTTATTCAGTTTCATTGTTATCCGCAATATTGGTACAAAGAATAGTGTATAAATATTATTGTTTTGCATGTGAGCGTGTTTCTATGAGCTGCCTTGCTTTAACTAAACTTAACCATATAATGTGTTACTGGAGTTTTGTGCATAGTTACTACAGCTGATTTAAAGGAAGCATTTGATAAAGATGTGAATTTCTCAGAAGGAAAGTCGGAGTTGTTACAGACATGCATACAATATACAGAGCCTGAAAAGAAGTCAATTTCCTAAAATTCATGCCAGACAAATGTTGCCTGCAATATTCATTCTCCAATATTAAACACCATTTCTTAATGCTCCCCTTCAGGCCAAAGCAGGGAAATAAAATCCCATCACCAGAAGCATTGACAAACATTAACCATATCATCTCTTGCTGTCCTCATTGGCAGAGGGGAAAGTGGATTTCACCTTTTCAAGTTCATCAGATATGAGTGGAAAGACCAGGATTAAGCTCGTCCCATTTTGTCAGGATTTTTTCAAATTTATTAGTCGAATAGTGCCAAAACGGCGACTCCAAGTTCACAGCATATGTAATAGTATAATTCACAACATATGTAATAGCGTGATTTGCAGCATATATAATAGCATAATTCACAGCATATGTAATAATTAGCATAATTCACAGCATGTGTAATAGCGTAATTCACAGCATATGTAATGGCGTAATTCATAGCATATGTAATGATGTAATTCACAGCATCAGTTACGCTGCTATTACATGTGCTGTGAATAACGATATTGCATATGCTGTGAATTACGCTGTTACATATGCTATGAATTATGCTATAACATATCCTGTGAATTACGCTATTACATATGCTGTGAATTATGCTTTTACATATGCTGTGAATTACACTAATTGTTACATATGCTGTGAATTACGCTATTACATATGCATGAATTACTCTATTACATATGCATGAATTACACTATTGCATATGCGTGAATTACGCTATTGCATATGCGTGAATTACGCTATTACATATGCTGTGAATTACGCTATTACATATGCTGTGAATTACGCTATTACATATGCTGTGAATTATACTATTGCATATGCGTGAATTATGTTATTACATATGCTGTGAATTATGCTATTACATATGCTGTGAATTACGCTAATCATTACATATGCTGTGAATTATTCTAATACATATGCCTTCCATTATGGTATTCCATATGCCGTGAATTACGCTATTATATGTGGTGTGAATTATGCTATTACATATGCTGTGGGTTACGCAATTACATATGTTGTGAATTATGCCATTACATATGTTGTGAATTATGCCATTACATATGCTGTGAATTATGCTATTGCATATGCTGTGAATTATGCTATTACATATGCTGTGAATTATGCTATTACATATGCTGTGAATTATGCTATTACATATGTTGAGAATTATACTATTACATGTGCTGTGAATTATGCTATTACATATGCTGTAAATTTATGCTAGCGTAATTCACAGCCTATGTAATAGCATAATTCACAGCATATGGAATAGCGTAAATCACAGCATATGCTATTCCATATGCTGTGAATTATGCTATTCCATATGCTGTGAATTACGCTAATATGCTGTGAATTATGCTAGTGTATTTCACAGCATATGTAATAGCATAATTCACAGCATAAAAATCAGAATAAGTCAAAAAGTCACCATATACAAACAAGCAAAGTGCAAGGCTTTCCAACGAAAATAAGGCAACACCACCAGTTTCAAGAAAGGCTGTATATGCGCTTTCGTTCCTTTATTCCACCCTAAAAATGGTATATGTATAAATATATATATTATAAACAAACCCAAGGTGTAGCTATGGGTGCTATTGTAGCACCAGTGTTTGAAAATATAGTACTTTGGTACTGGGAGACTAAGTTTGTGCTAAATTCTAAGTTCAAGGAGAATATATACAGGTACTACAGGTTTCTTGATGATATCCTGTTGCTCTGTGAAGGTACGGAGGTAGAGGTGGTAGAATTTATGGAATATATAAATGCCACAGCAAGTTTTTTTTAATTTCCATACTCAATGAGTAAAGAAGAGGTTAATTACCTAGATGTACACTTGTCTAAAAATATGTTGGAAGGATGCCTTGAGTCGAAAATATTTAGAAAGCCAACTTTCTCGACCAGTTTCCTGCACTTTCAGAATGAACACCCGTTTTGGCAAAAGAGAAACCTGGTAAAGTGGCAGATGATTAGGATCTCTAGATTAACTAGTGAGTATAATAAGTTGGTGGAGGAATTGGGACTTTTGAATGATTTGTTAGCAGATAGAGGTTACCCAGATTACCTTCTGAATGCACAAGAAGAATATGTAATTAGTAGAAGGGATGGTTGGTACCCCCTGTTGTTAAAAAAAAAAAAAAAAAAAAAAACGTGATGTGCAGATGAGGAAGGAAAATGAGTCTAAGACTCATTTTGCTGTGTTATGACATATGGCTGTTATTCAGCTGAGATCCGGAAAATAATGGAAAAAACCTGGTGTTGGGTGTTTGGAGCCTTTGGCTTGATGGATAAGGTGGGTCCTAACCCTAAAATTGTTTATAGAAAGGGTAATAATATAAAATCATTAGCCAAAGGTGACAAACGTAACCCAAAAAAAACCACAGCAACACGGATCAATAAAGGCTGTCTTCACTCCAAATACTCCACCAATAATTCCAAGGACAATACGAACAAAATAATGTATAAACTTTATTCCAACTACATCAATTAAACAAGATTGAGCGCTTTCGTCTCCACACTGGAGACCTCTTCAGAATCAAATAGAAATTTTAGCAGCACTTATTTATATCATTGCCATTTACACCATGAAGCAATAATTGACCTAATTGTCATAATTGATTTATTAATTAACTTGTCCACCATCACTTTTAAAGTGCAATAGCATCCTATAAATATAAAAATAAAAATGTTTTTACTGTGGACTTGTGTATTCCTAAACCCTAGCATATGTAAAAAATAAATATAAAATACATAGATATTAAAACTATACATTAAAATAATGTATTAAAAACTCTCAGTGAATTACCTAAGGCAATAAAATACATAATATATCTCTACAAGCAAAAAAAATATATATATATATATATAATATATCTAATATATAAATGTATCTAATATGTAAGTGTCAAAAATAAATGTGTAATCTCGAACCCATATACACACACAAATAAAAATACGAACAAAAAATATATATATATATGTATGTGTGTGTATGTATATATACATATATATATATATATATATATATATATATATATATATATATATATATATATATATATATATATATATATATACATACATATATATATATACTCCATCTGTAAAAGTGTGTTCTAAGTATATATATATATATATATATATATATATATATATATATATATATGTAAATATAATGTGTAGATATAAATATATAAATATATATATGTATATATTGTAAATCTCAAAATATGTGGTATAAAATGTAAACACTAAGTGTGTAATTCAGTAATAATAGCAATTATAATAATTCATCTTGAATACCATAATTTATGAGTGTATGTATGTTTTTCGAGGGTCCTGAGATAACAGTTTTAATGCTGGTAATATAGAAATATTGTCATTAAGACCCTTCCCACTACATGCATCTAATTTTAATTGCCACATCATTTCCCTATATATGTTTCCCAATCACCTCCTCTCTCCAAGGGTTCCACTGTCCACAGTACCCAAAATTTAAAATTTGCTTCCGGACAAACTAGTGAGTGTCTATATAATGCATTATTTTCGTTTTTACGGTTGATGTCCCTAATGTGTTCATAAATTCGTCTCCTTAGGTGTCTTTCTGTCTTACCAATGTAATAACGCCAACAGGATTTACAGTAAGCTAGGTATACAATTCCTTTGGTAAAACAGCTACTGTATTTTGTAGCTCTTAGGGTTGCCCTAACACTAGGTAACTTCAACGTCTTTTCATCTGCAATAAAAGGGCATTGGGGACATCTTTCACATCTAAAGGTACCTCTTTTATTAATAGCATTGCTGTAGCTTTTAATAGAATACCGTTCCTTCCCCTTTTCTAGGATATTTTTCAAATTGTTGTTTCTCCTATAACTATAGGTCAGTGTATTTTGAAATACTGTCACTCTTGTGGGCATAGATCTAAACATATCCCAAGTATCATTAATACATTTTTTAAGCCATCCGATGTTTTGGTGATAAGTTAATGTCAAATAAGGGATAATTTTGGTATTATTATTTCGTTTGTTTGCTACATTTTCAATACCCACTGTTTCCTCTAAGATATAATCAAACCCAAGTAAAGGTGGATAGTTAGTATCTCTTCTTTCTACTACGATTTTTTTAATATTCTGCATTAAAACTACTGGGTATCCCTTTTGATGAAACATGTTTTCTAGAATATCAACTTCCTTCAAAAAACATCTTGTTCTGTTGTCATCCTAGAAACACGAATCATTTGTCCCTTAACAATATTCTCTGGTGTTGGGTGTTTGGAGCCTTTGGCTTGATGGATAAGGTGGGTCCTAACCCTAAAATTGTTTATAGAAAGGGTAATAATATAAAATCATTATTTGAAAGAAACCAGGTTGTGTTTAGGAAGGATGAGTAAGTGCGGAAACTGTAGGGAATGTAGGTTTATATGTGAGACTTCCAATATTGTTATTGCAAGCTACCAAAGGGTTATTGGCATTAAAGGCTTGTACAACTGCCAGATGAAGGGGGTTGTTTATGTGGCCCTATGCCAGACATGTAACGCTTATTATGTAGGAAAAATGGAAAATGAATTAAGAAAAAGGGTGTACCAACACAACTATGCCATTAGGAGGCAGTATGGGACTAACACACTCTACAGACATAGTACTATATGCATAAAGTTTTTAAAAAAATTGTTTTTGTGTGTTGGAAAAGGTTAGAAGGCAGGAGAGAGGTGGAAATTGGTCGAACTTTGTTGAATATAGGGAAATGTTTTGGCAGGTGTGGTTAAATGCAAGTAACCTGCTGGGCCTTAATGATTAGAATTTCAATTAGTAGCCTTCTGAATTTAAGAGCAGAAGAAATTTAAATCTTAAAAAAAAGTAAGAATGAATATAAAGTTCAAGATAGGAGGTACATATAATAAATAATAAGCATTAAGTGGATAGATTGTAGGTAGGCAACAAAATTAAAAAAATGTTTTAGTTATGATGTGGAGTTTTATAACAAGTAGTATGTTTAGGAATTTTAGCGGGGATTGTGTAGTAGACATAAAATGATAAAATATTTTGTATTTTTTCATGAATAAAAAGTATACAGGGTTAGTTTCAAATGTTAGGTGTGTTTTTAAATAAAAATATGGTATGTTTTTTTAAAGAAGGATGTCACATAATTGATTTATGATATTTAAATGGAAAGAAATGATGTGTATGTTTGTATCTGATGAAGTTCCGTTTTTATGGTGGAATAAAGGAACAAAAGCGCTTATACAGCCTTTCTTGAAACTGGTGGTGTTGCCTTATTTTCGTTGGAAAGCCTTGCACTTTGCTTGGTTGTATATGATAATTCACAGCATATGAAATAGCGTAATTCACAGCATATGGAATAGCGTAATTCACAGCATATGGCAAAGCATCATGGTAGGCATATGTAAAAGCATAATTCACAGCATATGGAATAGCATCATGTAAGGCATATGTAATAGCGTAATTCACAGCATATGGAATAGCGTAATTCACAGCATATGGAATAGTTAACGTAATTCACAGCATATGGAATAGCGTAATTCACAGCATATAGAATAGCATCATAGAAGGCATATGTAATAGCGTAATTCACAGCATATGCAATAGCATTATGGAAGGCATATGTAATTGCGTAATTCACAGCATATGGAATAGCATCATGGAATGCATATGTAATAGCGAAAATTCAGCATATGTAATAGCATTATTCACAGCATATGCAATAGCATAATGGAAGGCATATGCAATAGTGAAAATTCAGCATATGTAATAGCGTTATTCACAGCATATGTAGTAGCATAATGGAAGGCTTATGTAATAGCATAATTCACAGCATATGTAATAGCGTAGTTTACAGCATGTGCAATAGCATAATTTACAGCATTTGTAATAGCGTAATTCACAGCATATGTAATATAATTCACAGCATATGTAATATAATTCACAGCATATGTAATAGTGTAATTCACAGCATGTGCAATAGCAAAATTTATAGCATTTGTAATAGCGTAATTCACAGCATATGTAATATAATTCACAGCATATGTAATAGTGTAATTCACAGCATGTGCAATAGCAAAATTTATAGCATTTGTAATAGCGTAATTCACAGCATATGTAATAGCATAATTCACAGCATATGTAATGGTGTAATTCACAGCATATGTAATAGTGTAATTCACAGCATATGTAATAGTGTAATTCACAGCATATGTAATAGTGTAATTCACAGCATTTGTAATAGCGTCATTCACAGCATATGTAATAGCATAATTCACAGCATTTGTAATAGCGTCATTTACAGCATATGTAACCGTGTAATTTACACCATATGTAACAGCGTAATTTAAAGCATTTGTAATAGTGTAATTTACAGCATATGTAATAGCATAATTCACAGCATATTTAATAGCATAATTTACAACATACGTAGTATCTAGCGTAATTCACAGCATACGTAATAGCGTAATTCTCAGCATATGTAATATCGTAATTCACAGCATATGTAATAGTGTAATTTATGCTGTGAATTTCACCTTTACATATGCTGTGAATTACGCCTTTACATATGCTGTGAATTACGCTAATTATTACATATGCTGGAAATTATGCTATTCCATATGCTGTAAGTTATGCAAGTGTAATTCACAGCATATGTGACATAATTTACAGGATATGCAATAGTTAGCGTAATTCATAGCACATGTAATAGCGTAATTCACAGCATATGTAATAGCCTAATTCACGGCATTTGTAATAGCATAATTTACAGCATATCTAATAGCGTAATTCACAGCATATCTAATAGCGTAACTCACAGCCTTTGTAATGGCATAGTTTACAACATTTGTACTAGCATTATTCACAGCATATGTAAGTGTAATTCACAGGATTTGTAATATAATTTACAGCATATGTAATAGCGTAATTCACAGCATATGTAAGTGTAATTCACAGGATATGTAATAACATAATTTGCAGCATATGTAATAGCGTAATTCACAGCATATGTAATATCATAATGAAAGGCTTATGTAATAGCATAATTCACAGCATATGTAATAGCATAATTTACAACATTTGTAATAGCATATTTCACAGCGTATGTAATAGTGTAATTCACAGGATATGTAATAGCATAATTTACAGCATATGTAATAGCGTAATTCACAGCATATGTACTAGCATAATTTACAGCACTTGTAGTAGCGTAATTATTAGCATATGTAGGAGTGTCATTCACAGCATATGTTGTAGTTAGCGTAATTCACAACATATGTAATGGCGTAATTCACAACATATGTAATGGCGTAATTTACAGCATATGTAATAGCATAACTCACAGCATATGTAATAGCGGGTCCACTTTGAAATTTCGAAATACTGAAATCCCGAATTTCAGTATTTCGAACTTACAAAGTCGAATACTCACATTTCCGGAACCAGCAGAAGTGCGAAATTCAAAATACCGAAGTACCGATATTTTGAATTTCTGCTTCCGGTGGTACGGAATGTGGATATTTAGGTTTTATTTTGGTAAGTTTGTGTGTGTTGGTATGTTGGTTAGGGGTTTAGTGTGTGTAAGTGTGTGTTGTGACTGTTGTGTGTGTTGGAGGGACTGTAAGATGTGTGTGTGTGTGTTTTGTTTGTGTTACTATTTGTGCGATCTCAAAGTTAGAATATATAAGTGGGGGGGTGTGGGGTGCAAGAGGGCTTGCCTCCCTGCTTATATGTAGTTTAGATTAGTTTGTTTGATTGGGGGGGGATTTTGTGTATGTTTGTGTGTGCTGTATATGTAGTGTGAGTATGGGATTTTGAATTTCGCTGTTGTGTATTTTCGAGTTTGTGAGTTTTGGTTGGGTTTTTGGCTTCTGGTTTCGGAATACTGAAATTCGGGATTTCAATATTTTGAAATTAGAAAGTGGACCCTCAATAGCGTAATTCACCGCATATGTAATAGCGTAATTCACCGCATATGTAATAGCGTAATTCACCGCATATGTAGAAGTGTAATTCACAGCATATGTAGTAGCATAATTCACAGCATATGTAATGGCGTAATTCACAGCATATGTAATGAAAGGCTTATGTGATAGCATAATTCACAGTATATGTAATAGCGTAAATCACAGCATATGCTGACTATTACATATACTGTGAATTACGCTATTACATATGCTGTGAATTACGATTTTACATATGCTCTGAATTATGCTAGCATTTGGTTGGGTTTTTGGCTTCTGGTTTCGGAATACTGAAATTCGGGATTTCAATATTTTGAAATTACAAAGTGGACCCTCAATAGCGTAATTCACCGCATATGTAATAGCGTAATTCACCGCATATGTAATAGCGTAACCCACAGCATATGGAATAGCGTAACCCACAGCATATGGAATAGCTTACTTCATAGCATATGGAATAGCGTAATTCACAGCATATGGAATAGTTAACGTAATTCACAGTATATGGAATAGCGTACTTCACAGCATATGGAATAGCGTACTTCACAACATATGTAATAGCGTAATTCACAGCATATGGAATAGCGTCATGGAAGGCATATGTAACAGTGTAATTTACAGCATATGTAATAGCGTAATTCACAGCATATGTAATAGCGTAATTCGCAGTATATGTGATAGTGTAATGGAAGGCATATGTAATAGCGTAATGCACAGCATATATAATAGCGTAATTCCACAGCATATGTAGTAGCATCATTCGCAGCATATTTAGTAGCACAAATAAATAAAATATGTAATAGCATAATGGAAGGCATATATAACAGCGTAATGCACAGCATATATAACAGCATAATGAATTTACAGCATATATAATAGCGTAATTCACAGCATATGTAATAGCATAATACACAGCATATGTAATAGCGTAATTCACAGCATGTGTAACAGCGTAATTCACAGCATGTGTAACAGCGTAATTCACAGCATGTGTAGCAGCGTAATTCACAGCATGTGTAGCAGAGTAATTCACAACATGTGTAATAGCATAATTCACAGCATATGTAATAGCATAATTCACAGCATATGTAATAGCATAATTCACAGCATGTGTAATAGCATAATTCACTGCATATGTAATAACATAATTTACACCATATATAATAGGGTAATTTACTACATATGTAATAGTATAATTCACAGCATTTGTAATAGCGTCATTCACAGCATATGTAATAGCATAATGAAAGGCTTATGTAATAGCGTAATTCCGCTAACTATTACATATGCTGTGACTTATGCTAGCATATATCGTAGCGTAATTCGCAGCATATGTAATAGTATAATTCATAGCGTAATTCACAGCATATGTACTAGTGTAATTCACAGCTTGTCTAATAGCATAATTCACAGCATATGTAATAGCATAATTTAAAACAAATCTAAGCATAATTCACAGCATATGTAATAGCGTAATTCACAGCATACGTAATAGCGTAATTCACAGCATATGCTATGAATTACGCTATTACGTATGCTGTGAATTACGCTAGCTATTACATATGCTGCGAGTTATGTTGTTGCATATGTTGTGAATTATGCTATTACATATGTTGTGAATTATGCTGTTACATATACTGTGAATTACTCTATTACATATACTGTGAATTACTCTATTACATATGCTGTGAATTACGCTGTTACATATGTTGTGAGTTACGCTGTTACATATGCTGTGAATTATGCTATTACATATGTTGTTAATTATGCTATTACATATGCTGTGAATTACTCTATTACATATGCTGTGGATTACGCTATTACATATGCTGTTAATTACGCTGTTACATATGTTGTGAATTACGCTGTTACATATGCTGTGAATTATGCTATTACATATGTTGTTAATTACGCTATTACATATGCTGTGAATTACTCTATTACATATGCTGTGGATTACGCTGTTACATATGCTGTGGATTACGCTATTACATATGCTGTGAATTACGCTATTACATATGTTGTGAATTACGCTAACTATTGCATATGCTTCAACAGATAAAACTTTCAAATGGAAATAAAAAAAAAGTTTAATCACACAAGGTAAGTGCTTTCACGGTTGA
>NC_056751.1:772691032-772791032 GCF_019279795.1 Protopterus annectens
ATATATATATATATATATATATATACACACGTGTGTGTGTGTGTGTTGCCTAAAGCTGTCCCGTCTGTATAATTTATGTATTTACTACTGCTGAGTAACTGCTTCCCATATACACCCATATATATATAATCTGTGTTACCTTAAAGCTGTCCTGTCTGTATAATTTATGCATTTATTACAGCTGAGTAACTGCTTCCCATATACACACATACATATCTGTGTTACCTAAGGCTGTCCTGTCTGTATAATTTATGCATTTATTACAGCCCAGTAACTGCTTCCCATATACACACATACATATCTGTGTTACCTAAACCTGTTACCTAAAGCTGTCCTGTCTGTATAATTTATGCATTTATTACAGCCCAGTAACTGCTTCCCATATACACACATACATATCTGTGTTACCTAAACCTGTTACCTAAAGCTGTCCTGTCTGTATAATTTATGTATTTATTACAGCCCAGTAA
The DNA here is from genome assembly GCF_019279795.1 of Protopterus annectens. Classification (NCBI taxonomy): domain Eukaryota; kingdom Metazoa; phylum Chordata; order Ceratodontiformes; family Protopteridae; genus Protopterus; species Protopterus annectens. The sequence goes on from NC_056751.1 coordinate 772,691,503, forward strand.
CTGCTTCCCATATACACACATACATATCTGTGTTACCTAAACCTGTTACCTAAAGCTGTCCTGTCTGTATAATTTATGTATTTATTACAGCCCAGTAACTGCTTCCCATATACACACATACATATCTGTGTTACCTAAACCTGTTACCTAAAGCTGTCCTGTCTGTATAATTTATGTATTTATTACAGCCCAGTAACTGCTTCCCATATACACACATACATATCTGTGTTACCTAAACCTGTTACCTAAAGCTGTCTGTATAATTTATGTATTTATTACAGCCCAGTAACTGCTTCCCATATACACACATACATATCTGTGTTACCTAAGGCTGTCCTGTCTGTATAATTTATGTATTTATTACAGCCCAGTAACTGCTTCCCATATACACACATACATATCTGTGTTACCTAAACCTGTTACCTAAAGCTGTCCTGTCTGTATAATTTATGTATTTATTACAGCCCAGTAACTGCTTCCCATATACACACATACATATCTGTGTTACCTAAACCTGTTACCTAAAGCTGTCCTGTCTGTATAATTTATGTATTTATTACAGCCCAGTAACTGCTTCCCATATACACACACACATATCTGTGTTACCTAAACCTGTTACCTAAAGCTGTCCCGTCTGTATAATTTATGCATTTATTACAGCTGAGTAACTGCTTCCCATACACACACACACACACACACACACACACACACACACACACACACACACACACACACACATCTGTGTTACCTAAAGCTGTCCTGTCTGTATAATTTATGATGTGATGTTTTTAATCTTCTTTCCATTCATCACTGATGGGTTCGGTTCCAAGCCCTCGGAACCAAGTCGGCCTTTTTACCAAACTCGTGTCAGCCAAAAAACTTTTGAGCTAAGTCTCTACCCAGAATGCCCTTCTCCTTGTTACCTCAGATCTCATTTGCCGCATAGCCATAAAGCCACATTTCAACCGAGCTCTCAGCTAAGTGAAACTTTTTTGATATTTTTGTGAAAAAGTTTGGATATCTTAATATTTTATTAAGCGATTGGCTCTTCTAGTGTCTTTTCTTCTTTCTGACCTTGGTTATTCCTCTCTACCTGTAGTTACTGTTGGTACACTTTCAAGTACCATTGTTGGTAGGGCCTTCCTCCCTTACCCTTGTGGTATTTCTTCAATACCATAGTTGGTATTGTTTAACCTATTAGTTGTCTTTTATTCAGGTGTTTCCTTTCTTTTCTCTGTCATACCAGTGTATTGTTATATTTGTGACTTTTTGAATGGAGTTGACTTTGATTATAGTTGGATTATACAGTTGGCCTGTGGTGTTTTTTCTCTATCAAGATGTCGGATAAGAAGGGTACTTCAGGTTTTAAACATTGTACTTCATGTAAGGGTAAGTTACAGTGTTTCTCATGATGACTGTGTATACTCTTTGGGAGTGTTCCACATTTCAGTGCAACCTCCATGCGACATTTGTCAGAGTTTCAGTCAACGCACTGTTAATGAGCACAAAAATAAACTCATTCCAAAAGGGTTACACAAGTCTCCCTTCTCAGAGGCCATTTCTGCGATGGAGGTCTCAACCCCTCCTTCTAAGGACAAAAAGAGATCCCACTCTGTTCCTTCTTCACCATCGGGTGATCAGAGCAAGGCTGGGAAATCGGAGGTCCCAAAGTTATCTTTGGAGCATAAATCACCCTCTTCGGCTCCGTCTTCTTCGGCTCCGACTATCTCAAAACCATCAATACCAGTGCCCGTTCGGCACCTGTCCTGCCTCAGGCACCAATCATAGACCTTACTACGCCTATTTCAACTTCGGCATCTGTGGTCACTGTGGCTCAGGGCACACCTTCAGCTACATCATTAGTTTCCATTTTGGAACCAGCCGTTTCAGCTCCGAGTGCCACTTTGGCACTGACCATTGTACTGACCTCACTGGATTTGACCCCTTTACTTCTGGTCTCGAAAGTAGAGACTTTGGTGCCGGCAGATATTGCACCACGGACCCAATACTCCCCCCTCAGTGGGCTAAGCGTATAGCCCCTTCATCGAACGTCCTGACTCCCCATCTGGAGTATCCACTAGATCCACCAGGAGCCTTTCTGAACACGACTTGGTGCATCTTGTAGACCAGCTGCTGTTAGCCAGGGGAATTCCCTCACTTTTTCTAAGACCTATCCACCTGCAGGACTTGGGTTGCTTTATCCACGGACTCCATCTTACACTCCTCCTTTGAACATCTCTGTTCTGAAACCTTCTAATCCAACGTCTTTCTTGGAACCCATCACCTTGGCGCCTACAATGCATCTCACACAGGCTCCGAGTTTGTCCCTTTGGTCTTTGGTTCCCGCTGAACCGGTCCTTCCTCAATCTGGGGATTGGGGGATGGGTGAGTCGGCCTGGGATACAGAGCCACCTCTCTCCTCGGTTCCATCCTTGGTGCTGGTAGCCACGCCCGCACTGATCCTGCTTGAGGCTCCATCCATTGTGATGGGTTCATTGGAGCGGGGTATGACCCCAGTCCCGAGGTTGTCTTTTTTGGTTCCGGGCTCCCATCCCTCTTCTGGCGGGCCTGCCTTCCATGTGATGGAGAGGGCTCTTGCTTCTGGCAGCACTCCTTCAATGTTGGAACTGCAGTTTTCACCCCCTGAGCTACAGCTGTCACAGACCACCCCCCCCGGGACACCAGCCAGAGAAGCCGCAGGACACCCCAGTTCAGGGTACCTGCTCTTCTGAGTCCTCCTCAGAGACCCCCCACTGAGGAGCCCCCTCAAAAGAAGACATGCAAGAGGAAGCACATGGGTGCACCTGTGGAGTCCTTAATGGAAGACACGGAATACAATGATGGTGAAGGATCCCCACGGTCACCACCTGATGATGTCTCCTTTGGGGACAATTTGGAAATGTTAAAGCAGAGAGGTGACTGGGAAGCCCTCCAACCCTTCGTCTGAGGAGTCCGTGTTCCTGCAGGCTTTTTGAGCCCGACCTTCTACCTTCTGACACCGCCTGCTGATAGGCTCGTCAAGCAGCACTCTTGGAAGAACCCTGATTCCATTGAGGCGATCCCTCGGAGACCAGACAAAATTCTTTCCCTTCCCTTGGAGAACCTGCATTGGTTCAGAGGGTTACCAATTGATGCTATGGTGGTGGCAGCGGCCACGAAAAAAGACTTGGCTAAGGAAAGTCCTGCTGTCCACCCACCCAGCAGGGAGCCCCAGGCGGTGGACAGACTTGGTTAGCGTGTTTTTACATCAGGGACCTTTGCCATAAGGTCTCACCGCTCCCATCCCTGGAATCAATATCCAACTCATCCATGAGGTTGGTGTCACATGCAGCCGAAGGGGCGGCTAGAGCAGCGGGTTCGGGCATTATGAGGCGTCATGCCTGGATGCGCATTTGTGACCTCGCGGACCCCTTCAAGTCTTCCTATCTGAATGCTTCCATTGAAGCTTCATCCCTTTTTGGCTGTAAAATGAAGCACACGCTAGCCAGGTGCTAGCAAGACAGAAAGACCCTGTCTGCCATAAGCCTTACGGTTTCCCAACCCTCAACGTACCTTCTCCAGGAATCAGAGGAGTGGAAAGATGTGGCATAAGAAATCTCAGGGTCCCTACCGATGGTGATGACACTCCCAGAGGCAGAGGAGGTAATAATTCTGGAAGACGTCCTATAGAGGCAGAGGGGGTCCTCGTAATCAGGGTTCCAGGGATTCCTTCTCTGGTCAGCCTTTCCAGCAGTCCTGAAGAGCAGCCTGATTGCTTACCTCTGGAAGCAGTCAAAGGTCATTTCTCTCTGCACCAAGCTGCCTGGCAATTCATCACCACTGATCGTTGGGTGCAGAGTATTATCACCAGAGGTCACACCATTCCCCTTTCTTGTCAGCTAAATTTCCGAAGAAAACTTCCCGACTTTCTAAACAGTCAAAGGGAAGAAGCAGCTTTAGAGATTATAAAGCTGTCTCAAAAGAGTCATCCAACCAGTCCCACCAGATTAGCGTGGATCCGGATTTTACTTCAGATTCTTTTTGGTGCCAAAAAAGACAGGGGACTGGAGACCCGTTTTGGATCTCATCAGTTTAAACAAGTCTGTCACCCAAACCAAATTCCGGATGGTCACGGTTCAGTCCATTCTCCCCCCTTTTTAAGAGAAGGCGATTGGATGTGCTCTGTAGATCTCCAGGATGCATATTACCACATCAAGATGGGCAAACACTCCAGGAGTCTGCTTCACTTCTGGCTAGGAGCCAGTCATTATCAATTCTGTGCCCTGCCGTTCGGTCTCTCTACAGCCCCCAGAGTGTTCATGAAATGCATGGCAGTGATAACAGCTCGCTTGAGACTAAATGGATTTTGGGTGTTTCCATATCTGGACGACTGACTCCTTAATGCCCCCACAGAGCATCTTCTGGTAACAGCACTACATTATACTCTCTCTGGCAAAATTGTTGGGAATAACAATACATTGGGAGAAATCAAACCTTGTCCCCACACAACAAATAGAGTTCATTGGAGCAGTGTTTAATACTCAGTCCTGTGTGTTATCACTCCCAGTTCACAGACTCCATCGATTGAGGCTTCAACTCCGGGTGATACGCTCACAAACAGTTTCTGCAAGGGAAGTTCTTCAGGCCCTAGGTTCTATGGCAGCGTCAATCCCAATAGTGCCTCTAGCAAAGGTACACATGTGGATTCTGCAATGGCTCCTTGTATCTCAGTGGTTCCCAAACTACCACCCCCTCAGTTACTAGATTTGAATAGCCATCTCCTGCAAACGGGACCTGCTTTGGTGGATGAGGCCAGATGTAGAACTTTGGAGTCATCCATTTCAGTCTCCTCAGCCCACAGCCATTGTGACCACGGATGATTTCCTGATCGGGTGGGGGGGGAGGGGGACACTTCCAGGGAAAGACTGTCCAAGACACATGGAGCACCACAGAAGCCCACTTGCATATCAGCGTTCTGGAACTGAGAGCTGTACTGTTAGTGTTGCAGGCCTTCCATTTGGCTCTCCCTTCCGGGACAATTGCAATTCAGTCAGACAATATGTCAGTGGTCTCGTATATCAACAAGCAAGGAGGAGCCAAGTCCTATCCCCTGTGTCGAGAAGCCATGAGAATTTGGCAGTGGGCGATAGCTTCCAACCGCTTTCTAATAGCAAAGCATATGCCGGGGAGCTCCAACGTGATTGTGGACAAGCTGAGCAGATGCATCCTCATGCCTCATGAGTGGTCCCTCAACCCTGAGGTAGTGTTGGGAATCTTCAGCCAGTGGGGCCAGCCCTGCTGTGATATTTTCGCCTCCCTATCAAGCACCAAGTGCAGCAGCTATTTTACCCTACTTCCCCTGGAAGGGGAGTCACCAAGGGACACTCTGATCCATGATTGGCCCACAGGATTTCTTTACGCTTATCTTCCCAACTCTCTGATCCCACAATTTCTAAAGAAAGCTCTTCAGTTGAGATGCAGGGTGATCCTCATAACCCCATTCTGGCCTCTACAAGTTTGGTTCCCCTTCCTTCGGCCTTTCTTAGTATACCCGCCTTGAATTCTGAACCCTCTACCAGATGTGATTACTCACCCCCAAGGGTTGAGTCACCCCAATCTGTCCAGTCTCAAGCTGACAGCTTGGTTTCTCCACTTCCACTAGTCACCAGGCAGGTTAATCTCTCCTCGCCTGTTCGAGACATCATTCTGACCTCTCACAAACCATCCACCAGAAGACTATATCAGGATAAATGGAAAAGGTTCTCCATCTAGTCCAAGGATAACAGGCTAGACCCGTATTCAGCTCCAGTTACTGCAGTGCTTCAGTACTTGGCTAGGTTTTTGATAATGGAGCCTCTGCCTCTACTGTATGAGTACATCTAGCAGCAATTTCCAATTTCCACAGTGGTATAGATGGCACCCCTCTTATCTCTCTATGCATTTGCAAGGCTTTCCTCAAGGGGACTTCTCATATCAGGCCTCCTATCAGACAGCCCGTGGAACCATGGAACTTCACTCTAGTCCTTCAGTCTTTGTCTCAAAAACCTTTTTAACCTGCTGCACAGTGTGACCTAAAGTTTTTGTCTTGGAAATCCTTGTTCTTGGTAGCCATCACGCCTACTAGAAGAGTCTCGGAGCTGCAGGCATTGTGTATTAAAAGGGCCTATCCGATCATTCATAAAAACAGAGTATCACTTCAGATGAATCCATCCTTTCTCCCCAAAGTTGTTTCTGAATTCTCCATAAACCAGACCATTGGCCTACCAGTGTTCTTTCCAAATTTTGCCAATAGAGAGTACTGCCTTCACTCTTTAGACGTACATAGACAATTGAGATTTTATCTAGACAGGACCATATCTATCCATAAACCTGAACAGCTTTTCATCTCCTGTTGTGGGCCCAGAATGGGTGAGGCTGTTTCCACGCTTATGTTATCAAAATGGCTAAGGGACTGCCTAAGTTTCATCTATTCCCTCAGTAATGAACCTATGCCAAAAGTTAAAGCTCACTCCACTAGATCTATGGCAACATCTGTAGCTTTCCATTCCAGGGCTTCTGTGGATAACATCTGTGCAGCAGCTACCTGGGCTAAGCCCCATACCTTTATCAATCATTATAAATTGGCCTTGGTCTCCAGAGGGAGAGCTGCTTCAGGAATGTTCTTCCATGAGGGCCACCTAAGGAGCACAAGGTAGCTGGGGATAGCTGGGGATTCTGTCCCATCAGTGATGAATGGAAAGATTAACAACATTAGATAAAGAAGTTATGCCTTACCATAAAGTTCCATCTGTGTTGTTCATCTTCTTTCATTCATCACTTCCCACCATCCTTCCCCCTCCAAAGGCTCCTGGGGGATGCTTTGGGTCTAAGTGGTGCCCTAGGGTAGTTGCGCAGAAATGGACTCGGCTTTACTTCCTTTTCTGTAGCAAACTTGATCTGAGGTAACAGGGAAAAGGGCATTCTGGGTAGAGACTTAGCTCAAGAGTTTTTTGGCTGCCGTGAACTTGGTAAAAAGGCCGACTCCTCGGAACCGAACCCATCAGTGATGAATGAAGAAAATGAACAACCCATATGGTATGTTACGGTAAGACATAACTTCTTTTTTTTATTGCAGGTCAGTAACTGCTTCCCATATACCCACATATATCTCTGTGTTACCTAAAGTTGTCCTGTCTGTATAATTTATGTTTTTATTGCAGGTCAGTAACTGCTTCCCATATACACACATATATATCTGTTTTACCTAAAGCTGTCCTGTCTGTATAATTTATGCATTTATTACAGCTGAGTAACTGCTTTCCATATACATAGATAAATATCTGTGTTAATTAAAGCTCTTCTGTTTGTGTAATTTGTGTGTCTATTACAACTGAGTAACTGCTTCCCATGTACACACATAAGTAACTGATTCCCATATACACACATATATCTCTGTTACCTAAAGCCCTCCTGTCTGTATAATTTATGTATTTATTACAGCTGACTAACTGCTTCCCATATATACCTCCATTACCTGAAGCTGTTCTGTCTGTAGAATTTGTGTTTATTACAGCTGAGTAATTGATTCTCACGTACACATATAACATATCTGTGTTGCCTAAAGCTGTCCTATCTGTAGAATTGATGTATTTATTACAGCTAAGTGCTTCCCATATGCACACATATATATCTGTGTTACCTAAAGCTGTCCTGTCTATATAATTTATGTATTAATTACATCTGAGTACCGGCTTCCCATATGTACACATATATATCTGTTGTACCTAAAGCTGTCCAATCTGTATAATTTATTTATTACAGGTAACTGCTTCCCATATACACACACACATATGTGTGTTACCTAAAGCTGTCCTACCTGTATGATTTATGTCTTTATTACAGCTGAATAACTGCCATCCATGTACACCCATATATATCTGTGCTGTCCTGTCTGTATAATTTATGTATTTATTTCAGCTGAGTAACTGCTTCCCATATGCATACATATATATCTGTGTTACCTAAAGCTGTTCTGTCTCTCTAATTTTTGTATTTATCACAGCTCCGTAACTGCTTGCCATATACACACACACGTATATCTGTATTACCTAAAGCTGTACTACCGGTATAATTTGTATATTTATTACAGCTGAGTAATTGATTCCCATATACACAGATATATGTGTGTTACCTAAAGCTGTCCTATCTGTATAATATATGTATTTATTACAGCTGGGTGTTTCACACACACACACACACACACACACACACACACACACACACACACACACACACACACACACACACACACATATATCTGTGTTACCTAAATCTGTCCTGTCTGTATAATTTATGTGTTTATTACAGCTAAATACCTGCTTCCCATATAGGTTCATAGGTGTGTACTAGGCTAATGGCCTTGGAGCCTTTACAAGCCTAGCCCATAGAAGTGCCCTGGCATTGTGCCGCCCGATGTTACTTACTAGTGTCTCTATCAAGTAGAGTCACTGGAGTGATCCCTGGGGTGAACTTTCTATTTTGCATCCACTCATCAAGATCTCTCTTGAAGAGAGCCAGTGAGGTGCTCTGCTTGACATGTACGAGAAGTGTATTTTAGAGCATGGGCAATCTCTGGGTTATGAACCTGTCCCTCCAGCATGTTCTTTTGATTGTGGTAATGAAGTTGAGGTCTCTGGAGCGTGTGGTGTGGAGGGATTGGGATTTATTTAGATGTAGTATTTTTAACACAGCTGTGTCGGACATGGCTTTGTAGGTCAAGCAGAGATCGCCTCTAAGTAGACGATATGAGACAGAGAATAGCTGGAGTTTTTTGAGTCTGTCTGTGTAGGGAGATGTGTTTAAGGCCTAGGATCCTCTTTGTGAGGTATTTATGGCCTCTCCAGCTGTTGCAGCTGTCTAGTGAGGTACATGCCAAATGTAGCATTGTACTCAATGATTGGTCTAATGAGGGAAGAGTAGAGGGAGACAATGACCTCTTTCTTCCTGGATGCAATACCTTTGGTAATGAGATGTGCCACATAGAAGGACTTTCTGACCAGACTGGTAATGTGGTGGTCGAAGTAGAGTTTACTGTCAACCTGTGTCTCCATATCTGTTATACACACACACATACGCATATATCTGTGTTACCTAAAGATGTCCTGTCTGTATAATTTATGTATTTATTATAGGAGAGTAACTGCTTCCCATATACACCCACATATATATCGGGTTCCTATTAGAACGCCGAAAGCTTAAAATAGCGTACGACCTAAAGGTACAAAATGCCGGATCTCTCTACTTTTTGTGAGATCGCAGTACAGTGAGGATTGGAATATTTGCCCTTTCCTCACTGTAGTGCGATCTCGGAGTTGGTATTACCTAAAGCTGACCTGTCTGTAGAGTTTGTGTTTATTACAGCTGAGTAACTGCTTTATCTAACTCTATATTGTCCTTTACAGCAGACATCTAAGAAGAAATTAGATAACATTGATAATAACAATAATAATACAGCATAAAAATGAGCATTAAATTAAAAGATATGTTCATAGGTTCATTGATAATAACAATAATAATACAGCATAAAATGAGCATTAAATTAAAAGATATGTTCATAGGTTCATAGGTTAGTACTAGGCTAACTGCCCTTGCGAACCATTGTAAGCCTAGCCAATTATCCCTTGTGAGAATCGAACCCTTCACCTTGTGTTTGTAAGGCAAATACCTTAACCATTAGGCCACCCTCCCACCCCTTGTACATCTGTATTGTCTTAAATATGAGCAAACAACCATACGCTCCGCAAGGATGGCATGCAGGGTCAAGCCAACAATGTAAACCACCAACGACCAGCAAAAAATGATAGTGAACACGCAGTAATGAAGAAATAATGATTATTTATTTATAATTCCTTCAAATCCAGACCGGTTTCGGCTATTCAGCCTTTATCAATGAATACAATAAAGTTTTTTGCTGGTCGTTGGTGGTTTACATTGTTTTAAATATGGTCACATTCCAAATAACTGATCCTCATAATGTTCTAGCATGGTATTCCTGCTTTGGCAATGCTGATAATCATGCAGAGCAGGGTGAAAATTAAAAGAGCAACCGACAGAGAGGTTAGAAAGTTTACAGTGTGGGCAACACATGCAGTGTTAGAGATTGCTTCTGACCTGTACCCGCAAGAAGTTCTATATTCAAGGAATATTTGAGCCAAAAGCAGTTTCATCATGGCTTTGGAATGTTCTAGACATTTTCAGTAGGAGTGAGCCCGCAGGGCGAACGGAGTGGGTAGAAACAAAGAGAAAGGAAGAAGGCAAGACTGAGAAGAAACAATCAATGATTAGGTAAGTGAGATCAGAGATAAGGAAAGTAAGTTGGATGTTGCACTTGTTTGCTGTAACTGTTTGTAAGGTAAAAACAGAGAGGGTCAGAGAGATAGGAGGCTAGTGGCAGGGAATTAATGGGTCTTTAGGAGAGGATTCAATGTATGGTAACTTAGGGGATAGGTGGATACTTAAGCAAGGTAGGTATGTGCTGCCACCTAGTGGAGAAATAGTAGAAGACAAGAGCACTTGTATAAACCTAAAAGACACCGCCGGGTAGACAGATGGAGCACTCATATGAACCTAAAAGACATAATTATGCACAGGCAAGTTGTCTGAAAGAGAGAGCCACTCCAAGTGAGATGGTGTAGACCAGTGGTTAATATCAATGCGGTATATCCAAAGTGAGCCTTACATCAGTAGTATTATAGACTCTGTATAGACAGTGTAAAAGCTCTGGCTGCCGAATGCAAATTAATGCAATGACAAACAGATGGAGTAACAACCTGGATTGTACAGTGGTAACCCATAACTGGCTGTCATGGTATGAACATGGATTTTCTAATGCTAACTATCTTTTTGACATAGTAAAGTGCTAGTTAGTCATGCACAGAACACTAACTGCTGACAAACCTTCTTTACACTGATAGTTATTTGAGCACTGTTCATGGTTAAGACTGAGTTCTACTCCTATTAATAATGGCTGATATTTATATTCTTATTAAATGACTTGAATAACAATTTATTATTTTTGGCTTTACAGTAATTTTCATAGTCCCTCTGAAATGGTTTCCCAAACCAATTTATAAAATTTCCTTATCTTGTTGTTTTATCAATTTACTTAACTTTTAAGCCATCTGTCTACCCGGCGGTGATGTTATCATTGGTACACAGCCGTGTCACTTCCTGTGCTCTGTACACAGCGTGTCATTTCTGTGTTCGGATCAGTAAGATTTGCGTCTATGGGTATACCTTTGTCAGCTAGCTAGAAATATAATCCCAAAAGTATATAAAGTTTGTTACTGTGTTGCCCATTTCAGTAAGTTTGTATATTAAAAGGGAAAATAATTTCTATATACCAGTGTATCCTCCAGACCTTTGTAAATGACTAGTACCAAGGTATCTTTCTAAGTGTCAAGTTTCCTTACCCTCTTTCAGGTTTAGATTTAAAATGTAGGTTAAGATATGGGCCAGTATTGATTGCAAAGTTTGTAGTTTTGCGTTGGCAATATGGTCTGTGTCTAAAGCCTGATATTTGGGTTAGCTAGATTTTTTTTACAGTCTCTAAATTATAATTTAAACAGTTCCCACAACCGCCACCCCCCCCCCAAAAAAAAAAAAAAAATCTGACTTATCTGACCTAGTATATTGTTCTACAAAGACCAGAAAAAAGCTTTCATTTGACAAAATGCTACTTTCCTGTCATTTTTATTAGATTATCATGTCTTGAATCCTTATTCGGGTGTTTCAGAAAACTTTAAGAAATTATTCTTGTTATTTTGTGCCATAAAAAAAAATAAATTCATTTTAGACAACTTTTTTTTGCCTGTTTTGAGTCCCTTTGTATACGTCTGTTTGTATATGATAAAAACTCCAACTGTCAATCCATACTGGATTGGACACTAACCAACAAACCTCAGAATTATCAGATTATTGGCTGTTTACCTGACAGCTGTAGTGACCATATGCTAACCTATCTATTGAGAAAAAACATCAATACTGTTAAGCTCACCACCTTCCACCAAATCCGCAATAAAAAAAAAAAAGTTAACCCCCCCCCCCCCCCCAAGACTTAATCAATACCCTAAAAAAATGTAACTGGTCTCTACTAAAAAAACTGCCCCTTGATGCTGCAGTAGATTATTTCAACAGTACCTTCCTTGAAATTATAAACAAATTGCCCCCACCAGGTCAATTTGTATTAAGGCCGCATACGCCCCATGGCTAACTGAATGCTCCTTAGGAAAAGAGAAAGATTGGCAAACATGGCTCATCTGTAAAACCCAGATCAACCGCATCGCATTCCAGCAAATTAGAAACAATGCTAAACATCAAATCAACCTAGATAAAAAGAACAACTATAACCTTCAACGTAAACACCAGCATAACCCCCCAAAATTTTGGAATACCATTAATGCCATTCTCCACCTCAGATATTCCACTACCCCTTCCACCAATTTACCACATTCTCCTACCACTGTTGCAGAAGAATTCAATAAATACTTCTCTGAAAGTGTACTATCTCTAATTAAAAGAAGTTGCACAGACCCATCACTGGCCTCTAAACCTTTCAGTAAGTATTAACTACAACTCCTTCGCCTTTCAGCCTGTTCCCACAGCTACCATTTAGAAATTACTCAAACCCTCTTCAATAGCAGCTGACAAGTTACCAGCCGAATATTTAAAACTAGCAGCTGAAGCTGTGTCTTATCCAATGCAGACTCTTATTAACAGGTCCATAGCAGAACAACATGTCCCAGTTCCAATATGGAAAATTGCATGCATTATCCCCTAACATAAAGGCAGAAATTCCACAGACTGATTACCATTGTCTCCACTGTCTAAACTCCTCAAAAGATGTATTTCACTCCCAACTGATTCATTCTCATACCTTCAACAACCTGCTAGCAACATGTCAACATGGTTTTAGGCCCCACCATAGTACCACAACTGCACTCCTCAGTTTCACCAATACCATCAATCAACTCAGAAACAATGGCAAAATAGTCTATGCAGTCTTTCTAGAGATGTCCAAGGCCTTTGATACGCTCTCCCACCCCAAACTATTAAATACACACTCCAAACTGAGCCTCAGCTCCTCCTCACTTTAGTGGTTCCAAAGCTATCTACAGGACAGTCTGTAAAATGGCTTAATGTCCTACCCCACCCCCCAAGGCTCAATTCTTGGGCTGCTACTTCTCACTACTTGTACAAACAACCTCCACAGAGCTACCCCACTGGCTTTGACTATCCAATATGCAGATGACACAACACATATATGTGTCTCTAATAACCTGCAACACCTTCATGATATAACCCAAAAATCATTCTCAGATGCAGAGCTGTGGGTCTCTATCAGCTCATACTCAACTCCAATAAAACAAAATTCATGATCTTCCAAACCACAAGATCCTTTCCCCCAGCACCTTCTATATCACAGGAATAATACTAAAATTAATGCAGATTCACAAACAAAACTGCTAGGAGTAATACTAGATAACAGCCTAAGATTTAACCTACCTGTAGCACAAACAATTAAGTAAGTTCACAAAAAAATGGGTACTCTTTACAGAAATAAAAATAAAAAGTATCTAACTAGGACCTCTGGGGTTCCCATTGCTAGAGCCCATCTTCTATCAACACTTCTGTATGCTTCCTCTATTCTCACCAACCTTAAAGACAGAAAACAGCGAAATCTGCAACTGACTGCCCACATCATACCCACCACCATCGCTCCTTAAAAAACTCTCCTGGTTAGAACTCCTACAACTTCTATCCAATAACCAATTAACCTTAACGCACAAACTAGTATATCATCCTGAAAAAAAACCTGCCCTTCTCAATAATCTCCAGATACATACCACAAATCAAAGTCTTCGGTCAACAAGTAAACCTCTACTACAAGTGTCCAAATACACTAATATGGCAGGGGACTCCTTTTTCTCATCATGTAACAACAAGGTGGAATTCACTACCTCACAGTATCAGAACCAACACAAATACCAACCAATTCAAAAAGATTCTTAAAAATAATCTTGATGACATCTGGCTTTGCTAACTGTACTACTACTCCAGGCTAGCTAGTCTTATTAGCTTCTCGTCATAATTTTTTCTTCTTCCTGACCACCTCATAATCTGTGCTCTCTCATGTCTAGATAATCTCTAACCTCATCTTTTTCTATCCATTTCCCCCCTACAAACCCTTCCTCAGCTTACTTTGAGAAACTGCAATGCCTACGCTACAGTAAGGAATTATATCAGCTGATTGTATAATACAATTGTTAGCTTTAATAACATAGAATGTAATTTCTGTACTGTATGTCTTACATATTTTTTTGTATAATTTCTTGTATAAGTTTTGTATAATCTCTATATGCGGAGCTTTTCTCCCCGGGCCTCCACTGAAAACGGGTCTTATCCCAGTCGGATATTCGCAGTAAACAAATAATGTAAAATAAATACGTGTCTTAGTTTCCTTAACTCAAAAGCACCCCCTCCTTCCTTTGATTTTTCCCTCTCTTAAACAGCCTATTTTCCTGTCGCTTGTCTTTTTAGGGTAATACAGTCAGAATATTACAATTTCTTTTGTGCCCTAAATTCTAATTTATGGACAATGATGTCCCAATAGGTCATTTATTTTTTTGAGTCCATCTATGTTTACTGTTTCCTTGAGTTGTGTTGTTGTCTTTCAACTTTTCCCGGTTAGGGGTCGCCACAGCGGAACTCTGGTCCGCTAATGATTGGCAGTAGATTTTTACAAACGTCAAGGTGCCAGCTTGACGTTCAACCTTCAACTAAGGCACGCCCATTTAGGCATGTCTTTCGAATGCCCACCCAACCGTGGGGAGGACATGCAGACTCCACACAGAAGGCTCTCCCCGCACTCCAGCCACGAATTGAACGAGAGAACCTCTTGCTGTGAGGCAACAACGCTACCGCTGGTTTCCTTGAGTGTACTTCTAAATTCATTTCAGTTGTGTGTGCCTTTCCCCAAGTAAGAAAAGAAAATGTAAAAGGTATCTGAATTAGAATCTTTTCTTAGGGACAGATTTTAGTGTTTACTACTAAAAATGTAAGGTATCTGAATTAGAATCTTTTCTTGGGGACATATTTTAGTGATTACTACTAAAAATGTAAGGTGTCTGAATTAGAATCTTTTCTTAGGGACAGATTTTAGTGTTTACTACTAAAAATGTAAGGTATCTGAATTAGAATCTTTTCTTATGGACAGATTTTAGTGTTTACTACTAAAAATGTTAGGTATCTGAATTAGAATCTTTTCTTAGGGACATATTTTAGTGTTTACTACTAAAAATGTAAGGTATCTGAATTATAATCTTTTCTTAGGGACAGATTTTAGTGTTTGCTACTAAAAATGTAAGGTATCTGAATTAGAATCTTTTCTTAGGGACAGATTTTAGTGTTTACTACTAAAAATGTAAGGTATCTGAATTAGAAGCTTTTCTTATGGACAGATTTTAGTGTTTACTACTAAAAATGTTAGGTATCTGAATTAGAATCTTTTCTTAGGGACATATTTTAGTGTTTACTACTAAAAATGTAAGGTATCTGAATTAGAATCTTTTCTTAGGGACAGATGTTAGTGTTTACTACTAAAAATGTAAGGTATCTGAATTAGAATCTTTTCTTAGGGACAGATTTTAGTGTTTGCTACTAAAAATGTAAGGTATCTGAATTAGAATCTTTTCTTATGGACAGATTTTAGTGTTTACTACTAAAAATGTAAGGTATCTGAATTAGAATCTTTTCTTAGGGACAGATTTTAGTGTTTACTACTAAAAATGTAAGGTATCTGAATTAGAATCTTTTCTTAGGGACAGATTTTAGTGTTTACTACTAAAAATGTAAGGTATCTGAATTAGAATCTTTTCTTAGGGACATATTTTAGTGTTTACTACTAAAAATGTAAAGTATCTGAATTAGAATCTTTTCTTAGGGACAGATTTTAGTGTTTACTACTAAAAATGTAAGGTATCTGAATTAGAATCTTTTCTTAGGGACAGATTTTAGTGTTTACTACTAAAAATGTAAGGTATCTGAATTAGAATCTTTTCTTAGGGACAGATTTTAGTGTTTGCTACTAAAAATGTAAGGTATCTGAATTAGAATCTTTTCTTAGGGACAGATTTTAGTGTTTGCTACTAAAAATGTAAGGTATCTGAATTAGAATCTTTTCTTATGGACAGATTTTAGTGTTTACTACTAAAAATGTAAGGTATCTGAATTAGAATCTTTTCTTAGGGACAGATTTTAGGATTTGCTACTAAAAATGTAAGGTGTCTGAATTAGAATCTTTTCTTAGGGACAGATTTTAGTGTTTACTACTAAAAATGTAAGGTATCTGAATTAGAATCTTTTCTTAGGGACAGATTTTAGTGTTTACTACTAAAAATGTAAGGTATCTGAATTAGAATCTTTTCTTAGGGACAGATTTTAGTGTTTGCTACTAACAATGTAAGGTATCTGAATTAGAATCTTTTCTTAGGGACAGATTTTAGTGTTTACTACTAAAAATGTAAGGTATCTGAATTAGAATCTTTTCTTAGGGACAGATTTTAGTGTTTACTACTAAAAATGTAAGGTATCTGAATTAGAATCTTTTCTTAGGGACAGATTTTAGTGTTTGCTACTAACAATGTAAGGTATCTGAATTAGAATCTTTTCTTAGGGACAGATTTTAGTGTTTACTACTAAAAATGTAAGGTATCTGAATTAGAATCTTTTCTTAGGGACAGATTTTAGTGTTTACTACTAAAAATGTAAGGTATCTGAATTAGAATCTTTTCTTAGGGACAGATTTTAGTGTTTACTACTAAAAATGTAAGGTATCTGAATTAGAATCTTTTCTTAGGGACATATTTTAGTGTTTGCTACTAAAAATGTAAGGTATCTGAATTAGAATCTTTTCTTAGGGACAGATTTTAGTGTTTGCTACTAAAAATGTAAGGTATCTGAATTAGAATCTTTTCTTAGGGACAGATTTTAGTGTTTACTACTAAAAATGTAAGGTATCTGAATTAGAATCTTTTCTTATGGACAGATTTTAGTGTTTACTACTAAAAATGTTAGGTATCTGAATTAGAATCTTTTCTTAGGGACAGATTTTAGTGTTTACTACTAAAAATGTAAGGTATCTGAATTAGAATCTTTTCTTAGGGACAGATTTTAGTGTTTACTACTAAAAATGTAAGGTATCTGAATTAGAATCTTTTCTTAGGGACAGATTTTAGTGTTTGCTACTAACAATGTAAGGTATCTGAATTAGAATCTTTTCTTAGGGACAGATTTTAGTGTTTGCTACTAAAAATGTAATGTATCTGAATTAGAATCTTTTCTTAGGGACATATTTTAGTGTTTACTACTAAAAATGTAAGGTATCTGAATTAGAATATTTTCTTAGGGACAGATTTTAGTGTTTACTACTAAAAATGTAAGGTATCTGAATTAGAATCTTTTCTTAGGGACAGAGTTTAGTGTTTACTACTAAAAATGTAAGGTGTCTGAATTAGAATCTTTTCTTAGGGACATATTTTAGTGTTTACTACTAAAAATGTAAGGTATCTGAATTAGAATATTTTCTTAGGGACAGATTTTAGTGTTTGCTACTAAAACACTAGGTAGACAGTGTAACTGTCACTGTTTGCAGTGACCAGTCAGTGACTGCATCATATCTGTTCTCCACAGCATTCAGAAGAAAAATGTTCATAAGTGAATCATTCCTCTTAACCCTCAGGATGACTTGACTAGGGTCATAATTGATAAAGCTATCTGTATTTTGGGCCAGTGCTGCCCTGGTATCTTCCTGGCAGTTTTAAATTAAGAATAGCTCATTTTACTATGTGTTATATAGTTAACTGATATTCAGCTAAGCCTACATCCCAAGTGTCTTGTGAGCATTGTGGAAACCTACACACATGCACGCAGTTCTACTATGGAATCTCAAAGTTTCAAAACTTCAAACTTCATTTGGTCGATACCATAAGATCAAAGATGTTATGTTGTCCCTATCTCCCCTTCCTTCTTGCTGGCTGGGTTCAGAGGCAATCCTCGGCTCCGACTCGGCCGCATTTTAAAGGTTGAGAGCTTCCACTGGCTCGAGGCTAGACCATATCCCAAGATGCCTAGCGAGAGTTACCCAGATCTCGTTTGCTGCTTGAAGCTTCAGGATTGCGGACAACTAACTCAGGCTAAGTTGAATTGTTTTCTATTATATTTTCTCGTAAAATATTACTTTTTGGTAGCACAGTTTTTTTCATAGATTAGTAGAATCTCTTGTGTGTCTATCCCTCTGTCGATCACCTGTTTAGTTGCAGTTTGGTGTTGAGGCCGTAGTTTCCCTTTCTTTCAGGCCTACCATCTCCCTCCTTTCTAACTTACAAATCCATTTACATTAGAGGATTCGTCCTCCCCTTTCAGCCCATTTTAGTTAGAGGGCTCTGCCTTATTCCCTTCTTTACTAGGAGCTAGCCTTTTAAGTTAGAGGTATTTCCTCGGTCGGAGGAGTTGTTTTACTTAGAGACTCTTCTCCTTCCATTTTTTGACTTGTGTGTCTTTATATTTTCTATTATTCTATTATTCTATCTTGTGATCGCGGTTGCGTTGTGTGGTAAATATGTCCAAAAAAGCTGCTAAAGAATCCAAGCTTTCTGGATTCAAGAAATGTGATTCCTGCACCCAAAAGTTTGTCTCTAACTGATGGTCACATCAGCTGTTCACCTGCAGGATTCTTGTTCCATTTGTTATGGTTTTAGCTCTAAAGTCCTGCAGGAGCGCAAGAACAAGCTAATCTTGAGGGCTTTGTTGAAAGGGCTGTTCAAGGGATCTAAGGAAGGGACTCAGGCAGGAAAATCAGACAAATTGACATCTTTGCCGGCTCCAGTCTTGGAACTGTTGAAGGGTAAAGACAAACAGTCTAATTTGTCGGATCCAGTAGCTATCACATCTGACAAGGCTTTATCTCCTTTGGTTCCATCAGTACCTTCAGAATCGTCTAGGAGCCATAAAAGTTCTAGGTCTCCTCGATTGGAACCGGTGCATTCTTTGCCACAGTCCCCGCTTCTCCAGTCTGTGGCGGGCAGTCACCGATCATCAACCCATTCCTCTCGATCATCCAAGAGCCTTTTGGATGACGATGTGGAGAGGGTGGTGAAGAGGCTTCTCAGGACACAGGCCTTGGCTAAAATTTTATCTATCTCAGCCCATACGGAACTGGAGCTGACTGTCCAACCTACCCTGTTGCCGATTCTTCCTCCGACTCACCTGAGCTCTGAGCCAGAGTGCATAGAGGTCATTGTGGTAGAACCGTCAGTTCCGAAAACCACAGGTCTCTTGGATCTGACATCTGCTCCGATCCCTTCGATACCACCTTCTCTCGGGGATCTGGGGGCCGATGCTCCCTCGTTGGCTCCGGGGGGAGAGTGAGATCGGACCCTTGTCGGATCCCACTCGGAGCTTCGGAGCAGGTGAGTTTGGTGCTTACAATGGCCTCAGAGCCATCATCCTCATTTCGGAGATCTCCTGGCTCTTCGGAGCCGGATACCCTGTCGAGCTGGGATCGTGGTGCCTTCAAGGTGATGAGTGTGCTGTTCTCTCAGACTGCTCCACCCTCTGCTCCAGTTGCTCTTTCCCGGCCAGTGCCCACCTCTGAACCACCCCTCCTCCCCAGATGTGGAGAACCAATGCCCCAGGATGCCCCTTTGGTCGACATCCCCCTTCCTCAACTTCTCCAGAGCACCCCTCGGAGGAGGTCCCTCGGAAGAGGACTTGCGAGAGGAAGCATTGGGACTCCCCTGAGTCCCTGACATCGGACACAGACTTGGAGGACTCAGAAGGGTCCCCACGGTCACCCTCTGGGGATGTCTGTTTTTCAGACATCCTAGAAATCCTTAAGCAGAGGGGAGGCTGGAAATCCCTTTCCTTTTCTGAAGACGAGTCCATCTACCTGGACGCATTTGGTTCCCAACCCTCCACCTTTCGACCTGCTGCTAGGGATAGTAAGGCGTGGAGCTCCCTAGAATCAATGGAACCAGTTCTGCAGAGGCCCAGTAAGTTTCACTGCACCGGACGACAAACCTTTCCTAACTAAGGGTATGCCAGTTGATGCTATGGTGGTTGCAGCAGTCACAAAGAAGGAATTATCAGAAACCTCCTCTTCTGTCCATCCGCCGAACAAGGAGTCCCGTACGATGGGCAGATACGGGAAGCATGTCTTTTCTTCAGTGGCCTTTACCCTTGGGTCACTGAATTATTTATCCCACTTCACCTGTCTCCAGAGGGATTTCCTGAAAGAACTAGGAAATGCCCTACAGGATCCTACAGCTGCGGGAGCTGCAGATAGAGTTGCTTCTCAGCTGCTGATCACTGAAGAAGGTTTGTTACCAAAACCGGTCTGAAGGGAAAGGAATAAAACTTTAATTGCCTCTGAGTGCTGGCTTTTTCTTTTTTGATTTATTTAATAGTTTGGTTATGCCGTGCACCAGTCATACTTGCTAGCTTTTTTGGAGGTAGGAGCCAGTCACTACCAGTTCAGAGCTCTGTCCTTTGGCCTCACCATAACCTCCAGGGTGTTCACCAATTGCATGGCAGTAGTCATGGCTCATCTGAGGCATCTAGGATTCTGGGTGTTTCCATATTTAGATGACTGGCTCCTTACCGCCACCACCGAGCATTGACTAACCGAGGCAAGGGACACCAAAATTCACCTCTGCTCACAGCAAGGCATCAATATAAACTATGAAAAGTCTGCCTTGTTGCCCTGCCAATATATTACATTTATAGGGGCAGATTTTGATACAAAAGACATGATACCAAAATTGCCTCAGAAGAGGGCGTCGACCATTCAACACCAGGTTACAATCTTAATAGAGAGGAAAAAGATTTAAGCAAGATGTTTTCTCAAAGGTCTCGCTCAATGGCAGCAGCAATAACACTAGATGCTAAGTTGTCCCGTGTCTCTTTCGTTCTTGCTGTTTGGGTTCAGAGCTGATCCTCTGCTCCGACTCTGCCTACTTCTATGGCTCGAGAGCTATTTACTGGCTCGAGGCTAACCCTTATCCCAGAATGCCCAGCGTCAGCTCCCCAGATCTCGTTTGCCGCTTCAGCTGTGAGGTTGCTTCATTACTGGCTCAGGCTTAGTATAGTTTTTTTTTTCTATTATTATAATTGTTTATGTTATGTGATCCTATCTCGCCTACATTCTGAACTGATGGGTTCGGAGCCGATCCCTCGGCTCCGACTCGGCACGCTTATGCTATAGAGCGAGGCCTCTAATTGGCTGAGCTATCTTTATCCCAGGATGCACCACCACTAATCCCCCAGATCTCGTTTGCCACTAACAAGCTTAGACATGGTCTCAACATTGGCTGGGCTAAGTACTATTTATTAGGCTTTTCCTGTCACAAATTTCCTTACTTTGAACCCAAAGCTGTTTTAACAGCTATTGTTGTTATATTAGTGTGTTTGGTGAATTTCTTTAAGCAAATTCGTGATTTTTTTAGTCAGGGAAGGTTTCCCGTTTTAGTTAGAGGGGCCTTCCCCTGTTACTTTGCTGTTTGTGTATTTTTCTTGGGTCAAGTACCCGTTTAAGTTAGAGGGTCTTGACTCTCTTTCTGTCTTTCACTCTTTCTTGTCTGTTACTTGGTGTAAAAAAAAAAAAAAAAAAATAAATTTTGTGAAAGTTGTTGTATTGAACTTTCTTTAACTGAAGCTTGGTGTTGCTTTATATATCTTGGTTCTTTGACAAGGCAGTTATGTCGAAAGAACACAAACCCTCCGGGTTTAAGAAATGCACGAGGTGTGGTTTTAAAATGTCCATAATGGACGACCACGCCTCGTGCGTCTATTGCTTAGGTGTTAAGCATTTACAGGAGTCGTGTAGTGTGTGCCACACGTTCTCTTCCAGAGTCCTCCAGGAGAGGAAAAACAAATTAATCCTCAAGGGATTAATCAAGCCTTCCTTCGAGGAGGCTTTATCTTCCTCTCCGTCTTCTTCTAAAAAGAAAAAAGCGTCGGCTCCGACCAGTCAGTCGGAACCGACCGCTAAAAAATCTAAGCAGACTTCTCCATCGGCTCCACGGACTTCGGAGCCGAGGTCGGAACGGTCTGCCTCGATGCCTCCAGCCTCGACCCCTCTGGTTTCGGAGCCGAGGTCTGGGGCATCGAGAGGCGGGTCACCCTCATCGGCTCCACTGATATTGGAGCTGATCAGGGTTACCGGCTCAGACTCTTCCCCCTCGGAGCCGAAGTCCTTATCGGCACCGAGGGAAATTTCCTTGAAATCTTCCTCGGAGCCGATAGTTGTTGAGTCCTTTTGGAGCCGGTCCCCGAGCCCTTCGGAGCCGATGGAGAAATCGGTTTGGGCCCGATCAGTATCCTCTAGGTCATCCAAGATGTCTGATTCGGACATCGACAGGGTGCTTCTTCGACTCTTCCAGTCTCCGGTGTTCCAAAAGCTAGTTTTGGCTCCAGCCCATTTGGCTTCGGAGCCGATGGTCCACTCCCCTGCTGTGGTTCCTCCTCCAACAGCTTCGGCACCGTTGGAGCCGGTGCTGGTGGAACCTGTCGAGATGTTAGGGTCGGGCCCGACCCTTGCTCCAACTCCGGCTCTTGGGTCAGTGTTCAGTACACGGACTTCTTCCTTCGGCCCTGGGGGGGAGGCTTCGGGATTGATGCTCTCGGTCCCAAGTCTCCCTCTTGGTGCGTCGGCGGCGGGAGTACCGTCCACTGTCGTGGCCACGGAGGTGGGACCCTCCCAGGATTCCGGTGGTCCCGCCTTCAGGGCTATGAGGAGCGCTTTAGCCAAATCTTCCTTGGCTACCTCCATGGTTTCCCCAGCTACCTCCCTGCATACGGAGACTGGGTCATTGGCAGTCCCCCTGTCTTTAGACAGTGGAGCCCCTGGGCCTCAGGTTACCTTCGCTGGGGTTTCTCCCCCTCCTGGAGGTCCTTCTGAAGCCTCTTCGGAAGAACCCCCCAGGAAAAGGACGTGCAAGAGGAAGCACGTTGACTCCCCTGATGAGTCTTTGACATCTGACACTGATTTCGATGATGCAGAGGGGTCCCCTAAGTCGTCCTCGGATGATGTCTCCTTTGCAGACATCCTAGAAGCCCTAAAACAGCGAGGCAGCTGGCAGTCCAAACCTCCCTCTGCTGATGAGTCGGTGTTCCTGAAGGCCTTCGGGGCTCAGCCCTCCGCCTCCTGGGTGTCTCCGCCCTTCGACGAGCTCTTGGATTTGATCTGTCGAAGGGCGTGGGAACACCCAGACACCGGTGCCTGCTTGTCCGAACAAATTTCTCTCGGCGCCCCCTGATAGAGAGTTCCTTACTAAAGGTGTGGCTGTAGATGCTTTGGTGGTGGCATCTGCTACCCAGCAAGATGTAGCAGAGGCTTCTACGTCCGTCCATCCTCCTAATAAGGAGTCTAGGAGCATGGATCGGTACGGAAAGCGCACCCTTAGTTCAGCGGCCTTTACACTGAGGTCCTTGAACTACCTGATGCACTTTACCAGATTTCAGAGGGATCTGATTAAGGAGCTATCCGATACCCTCTTGGGTAACCTGCCTGAGGAGCTGGCCCAGACGGTTGGCTCTCAGCTGGCTACAATGTCGTCCATTTCGAACTCGTCCATGAGGCTTATTTCGTATGCGGCCGAAGGGGCGAGTAGAGTGGCGGGTACAGGCATTGCTCTACGGAGACAAGCCTGGCTCCGCCTGTGTCATTTCACGGAGGCCTTTAAGTCTTCATTTGCCGAAGCCCCCTTTGATGGGTCCTCCCTGTTTGGACCCAAGGTAAAAGACACACTAACCTGCTGTGAGCAGGAGGGTAAGACTCTGACTGCCGTAGGGACACGATTTTCCACTCCCTTTCGGCCTTATCCCAAGGCTAAAAGAGGAGGGAAAATGTGGTTCCGTAGATCTCAGAAGCCTTACCCCTCTCAGCAGGAAGATTCCCCTTCCAGAGGCAGAGGAAGGGGAAATTCATCCGGAAGACGCCGTCCCAGAGGCGGCAGAGGCCCTCGCAACACTAGAGACCGCGAGTCCTTTCGTGGCTCTTCAGCCTTTCATAGTCCCTGAGGGATTGCCCGGCTGTACTGCTCCGGAGCCAGTCGGGGGTCGTTTCTCGAAGCACCTGAAGGCCTGGGAAGGGATCACTCAGGACTGATGGGTGCTTCGGATTATCGCCGGAGGTTACTCCATCCCATTCTCTCACCCCCCCCTCAGTCCAAGAAAATCCCAGACCCGCCACCCAGTCAACGGGATACCGCAGCCTCAGAAGTTTCAAAGCTGCTGCAAAAAGGAGTCATCCAACCGGTCCCCGCAGACCAGATCGGATTAGGGACTTACTCAAGATTCTTTTTGGTGCCAAAAAAGACCGGGGACTTGAGGCCCATTTTGGACCTCAGTATACTAAACCGTTCAGTCAGAAAGTCCAAGTTCCGAATGGTCACTCTACAAACCATTCTCCCATTGCTGGAGAAAGGTGTTTGGATGTGCTCCATAGATCTCAAGGACGCGTATTATCATATCATGGTACATCAAGCGTCCAGGAGGCATCTGCGCTTCAGCCTAGGAGGCAGTCATTTTCAGTTCCGTGCGCTGCCCTTTGGTCTCACCACAGCCCCCAGGGTGTTCACCAAGTGCTTGGCAGTAGTGACTGCTCACCTGAGAAGTCTAGGATTCCAGGTGTTTCCGTATCTAGACGACTGGCTCCTAACTGCCACCTCCAAGCATCTACTTCTGCGGAGCCTACAAGCCACTATATCACTGGGCAATTCCCTTGGAATCACCTTCAATTGGCCAAAGTCTGTGCTGGGCCATCTCAACGAATAAGATTCATAGGGGTAGAGATAGACTCAAACCAAATGCGGGTCTATCTACCTACAGACAGAATTCAAACCATACAAAATCAAGTTCGAGCCTTACTTCCCAGGTCCAAAGCCCCAGCCAGAATGGTCCTGCAGCTATTGGGATCCATGCCTGCCATGGTTCTTCTAGTCCCCTTGGCAAGGTTGCACATGAGAATCCTCCAGTGGCTTCTTTCAGCTCAGTGGTCCTTTCAGGAACTCCCTCTCAGTCACCTCATATGGATCACGGAATCTTGCAAACGGAACCTTCGCTGGTGGCTAGTGCCCTCCAATTTGGATCAGGGACGACCCTTTGTTCTTCCTCCTCCAGCGGCCACTTTGACCACGGACGCCTCCCAGATGTGGTGGGGTGGGCATTCCCTGGGCAGGTCAGTCCAAGGCAAATGGCACCCGGAAGAGACTCTTCTTCATATCAACATCCTAGAAATGAGGGCAGTACTCCTTTCCCTTCAAGCCCTTCACGATTATCTCCCTCAGGGCGTAATTGCTGTTCACTCAGACAACATGTCAGTTGTCTGGTACCTGAACAAACAGGGAGGAACCAGATCCTATCCTCTTTGCAGAGAAGCCATGAGAGTTTGGGAATGGGCAGTCTCGACCAAACGCTTCCTAGTGGCTACTCACATACCGGGCAAGTCCAATGTCATAGCCGACAGATTGAGCAGAACCATCCTCTCTCCTCACGAATGGTCTCTGAATATGACAGTTGCAAGTCAGATTTTCAGCGAATGGGGAGTTCCGTGTTGCGACCTCTTGACTCCTCTGAATCAAGTGCAAAGAATTCTTCTCCCTAACCCCGGCTCTGGGGAAGAGCCCCATGGACGCATTAGTCCATCCTTGGCCCACCGGCTTGCTTTATGCCTTCCCTCCAGTTCCTCTCCTCCCCAGGGTGATTCAAAAGGCATCTCTCTTGGGGAGCAAAATGATCTTAATTGCTCCTTACTGGCCTCGTCAAGTGTGGTTCCCCTATCTTCGGAAACATGCTCTGGAAGGTCCATGGTTCCTGGACCAGGTCCCAGACCTACTGGTTCATCAGTCGGGACTATTCCACCAGTCCCTACACACCTTAAAATTGATGGCCTGGCTCCTTCTCTTCCGACGATAGTCAGGAGTCATACATTGGATCCAGATGTTGTGCACATATTATCTTCAGCCCATAAGTCTGCTACAAAGAAACTGTATTCTAGCAAATGGAAAAGGTTTGCTATTTGGGCTCAACTCCGGGGCCTGGACCCCATTTCTATTCCCGTGGCAGAAGTACTAAAATTTCTAACCTCTCTTTTCAATCAAGGCTCTTCAGTTTCTACCATCAAAGTACAATTGGCAGCAATTTCTAATTTTCACGAATCCATAGATCCACCTTTAATGAGCAACAGATTGTGTAAGACCTTCTTGAAAGGTGCTGCTCTATTAAGACCTCCGATTTCTCATCCTGCACCTCCATGGGATCTCGATATAGTGTTACGCGCCTTGACTTCTTTCCCCTTTGAACCGGCAGCTACCTATGATCTAAAGATCTGAAGTAGGAGATTCATTTGTCTGCAACCTGTGGGTTATGGATCCGATATCGGATCCGAACCGGCATGGTTTTCCAGCTATGGATCCAAGCTCTCAGCTCCTCCCCTCACCCATAATGCCCTGCTCTACCCTCATGACCTCAGATCTCGTTTGCCGCGCATGGTGACTGGATTTGTTTCTCAAGCTCTCAAGCTAAGTGGTAGTTTTACTGTTAAATTTCAGAATTTTGAAGTTTTTATTGATTTTTTGTGTGAAAGTGTAGGTTTCCCCTTTGATATTTTTACTTTTTAGAGTTAATCTAAAAGTTTTATCCCTCCCCTCGCTGTTGGCGTAGAGTGTGTGTGTTGGGCCTGTGTGTGTATTGGTTGTTTAGTTACTTTAATTTGGTAACTACTTTGTTAGACTGGGATGGCAGACCAACCTAAGTCTATATTTTCTAAATGCTCCGAGTGTGGCCATAAGCTTTCCCCAGCTGATGGCCACACTCGGTGTGTTAGATGCCTGGGGGTTGAACACCTCACATCTGGATGTTCCATTTGTGCAGGGTTCAACCCCAGGGCATTGAAGGAGCGGAGGTCCAAGCTTGTTTTGGCGGGCCTTTTACCGCCGGACTCGGCTCCGACCTCCGCTCCTTCCGGAGTAACCGTGCCTACGGTTATTCCCTCTGCGGCACCCCCTCCTCCTCCTGGGACTCAACCTCCCGTTTCTGGTTCGGAGGAGAGGGATGCTAAGAAAAGGGACCGGAGGGAGAAGCACCATAAGCGGCGGGCCGAGACCTCTGTTTCGGCCCCGCCAGCCAAGCGGGCTTCTCCCCCGGCTCCGTTGTCGGCTCGGTCTCCTCCTTCTCGGCTCCGGTCTCCAGTGTGTTTTTCACCGGGACCTGAGGAGGAGGAGACCCGATCTCCATCGAGGCTATCGAGGAGGCACTCCAGGCCTACCTCGGTAGCCTCGTCGAGATCCACGTATAGCCTTTCGGATGCTGATCTGGACGGATGATGAGAAGGTTCATCCAGGCCCAGATGCAGATGGGAGTGCTCTTGCCTCCCCCCCCCTCTGGGGGGGAGCCCAACACCCTTTTCAAACCGATTGCTCCTTCTCCGGCCCGCTATCCGGTTCGGAGCAGCTGGAGCCGAGCAGCCGGGCGGGGTGGGTCGGCGCGGATAGTACTTTGTACTTCGGATCCGAGCCTGCCCTCGAGTGCATCGGATCCGACCTCGGAGCCTGGATCCGAGGATCAGTGCTCGCCGGCGCCGTCTGTGTCGGGCGCACTGTCCTTCGGATCCGGCGCCGCGCCAGCTCGATCCACTCTTCGGATCCGAGGGGAGCCGATTGTCGGATCCTTTGGTCGAGGTCGGCTCCCGGCGTTTGATGTAGTGGAGAGGGCCCTGTTGAGGGTCTCCGGACCCCGGCACTTGTTTCGGCTCCGTCCGCTCCTCTGCACTGGGCCAGGCTTCCACTATCCGGCCCTTGGGACAGCCCGCTTCTGTGCCCCAAGTTGCTCCAATGGAACAAGTTGCTGCTTGCAAGGAGTCCTCTGACAGCCCCCCAGAGGATGTCCCTCAAGCATACGTGCAAAGGAGGCACATTGACTCCCCCGAGTCTCTCATGGAAGACACGGACTTGGAGGAAGGGGAAGGCTCCCCACGGTCACCCCCCGAGGATGTCTCATTTGGAGACATCATGGAAATGCTCCGTATAAGGGGTGGTCTGCCCCAAGTCTTCCTCGGACGAGTCCGTGTTCTTGGAGGCATTTGAAGCGGGCCCGTCTACCTCTTGGGTGTCCTCCTGCCGACCCCTGGTGGACCTCATTACCACCAGGGCGTGGAAGGAACCGGACACCGTGGAGCCAATTCCTAAGAGGCCCGATAGGATCCTTAGCCCACCGTCCAACCGTGCCCATTGGAGTAAGGGGCCTCCGGTAGATGCCATGTTGACGGCCACCAAGAGGGAACTTGCTCAGGAGAGTCCTCAGTCCATCCCGAGCAAGGAGTCTCGGATGATGGACCGCTTGGGAAGCGGATGTTTAGTTCAGCGACCTTCTCGGTAAGGGCGCTGAACTACTTGGCACGTCATTAGGATGCAGCGAGATCTCATTAAAGAATACGCTGCATCTCCCCAGAGTCCATGTCGGAGGAGGACAGGGTGCTGCATTCCACCTGCATGGCCACTCTTAGGTCAGTTACTAATACCTCTATGCGGCTACTCTCCCACGCGGAAGGCTGCTAGAGCCGCAGGGGCAGGCCTAGTCACTAGGCGTCAGGCCTGGCTCCGTCCTGCGATTTTTCTGAGCCCTTCAAAGCGTCATTTGCGAACGCCTTTGATGGTTCTGCTCTCTTTGGCAAAACCGTTCGAACGTTGACCCAGAGCGAGAAGGACGGGAAGACGCTGTCTGCCGTCGGAATCCGCTTCTGCGCCCCAGAGGCCCTACTCTAGGAACCAAAAGGGTCAGAAGAAGATGTGGTTCCGAAGTCGCAGCAGTCCCAGCCTGCTCGGACAACCAGTCCTTCCGTAGCAGAGGAGGACAGGGAGGGCCGCCCTAGAGGCAGAGGGCTCCCAGAAACTTCGGGTCCAGGAACCTTTCTCTGAACGGCCCGCAGCAACCCTGAGGGTTGCCCGGCTGCTCCACTCTGGAGGCAGTCAGGGACGTTTTTCGGGCACCTAGCGGCATGGGAGTCCATAACATCAGACCGCTGGGTTCTCCAAATCATATCCAGAGGATATCGCATCCCTTTCTTCACTTTCCAAAGTTGAAGTCCCTCCCAGACGTTCCACCCGGTCAACGGGAGGCCGCTTTGGCAGAAATTGGCCATCTGCTAAAGAAAAGAGCCATCCAGCCCGTCCCCAGACCAGATCGGATCAGGGTTCTACTCCAGGTTCTTTTTAGTGCCAAAGAAGACGGGGAACTAAGACCAATTCTAGACCTTTCTCTCTTAAATCTGGCAGTCCCCAAAGAAAAATTCGAATGGTCACTCTGCAATCTATTCTCCCCTTCTGGGAGAAAATCACTGGATGTGCTCGATAGACCTCAAAGACGCGTACTACCACATCCTGATGGACAGGCGCTCAGGAGGTTCCTCCGCTTCGGCTGGGAGCCAGTCACTACCAGTTCGGGTCCTTCCCTTTGGTCTCACCACAGCCCCAGGGTGTTCACCAAAGTATTAGCAGTGGTAGCGGCCCACCTGAGGCTTCAGGGGTGCAGGTCTTTCCCTACCTGGACGACTGGCTTCTTACCGCCCCAACAAGGCATCTACTTTTATTGGCGAGACTCCTTTCTCCATCTTGCTCCTTTTCTGGGCATTACAATAAATACAAAGAAATCCAACCTGGCCCACACAGCTCTTAGATTTTATAGGGGCCAGGCTAGACACAAGGAGTTTACGAGCCTTCCTCACTGTGGACAGAGTTCAAAATCTGCAGCTCCAGGTGCGGGCCATTCTCCACTCAAGTTCTGTTCAGCGGAGTTGGTCCTGAGGGCTCTAGGGTCCATGGCGTCTGCTATAGCACTTCTTCCTCTTGCCAGGCTCAATATGCATCCTACAGTGGACTCTCTTAGTACAGTGGTCATACCTTGCTCTCCTATGCATCATCCCATTGCGATCAGCAAGGCTTGCAAGCGGTCCCTCTTGTGGTGGCTTCACTCCTAGACCTCCACGGGGCCGCCCATTTTGTGCTTCTCCCCTCTCGCCACGGTGACCACGGACGCCTCCGCCTCGGGTGGGGGCATTTTGGGGCGGACCGTCCAAGGCACGTGGAACGATTCAGAGACCTTACTGCATATCAACGTTCTAGAGATGAGAGCAGTGCTCTTAGCGTTGCTAGCACTTCAGGACTTTCTTCCCTTGGGAACAATTGCGATTCAATCGGACAACATGTCTGTGGTCTGGTACATCAACAAGCAAGGGGGAACAAGGTCTTACCCTCTTTGTCGAGAAGCCATGAGAGTTTGGGAATGGGCAATCTCCACCAACTGCTTTCTAATAGCAACGCACATTCTGGGTCGGTCCAACATCCTGGCGGACAAGCTCAGTCGCACTATTCTGACCCCTTACGAGTGGTCTCTCAATTGTCAAGTAGCGGAATGCATATTCGCACGGTGGGGAACTCCTTCATGCGATCTTTTTGCCTCTCCCTCAAACACCAAGTGCGACAGTTTTTTCGCTCTGATACCTCCTCCCGGAGGTTCCCCAAGAGACGCTCTGGTGCATGCTTGGCCACCCGGTCTTCTGTATGCTTATCCACCCTTGCCTCTGATGCTCCAAGTTCTTCAGAAAGCTTCTCGGGTGGGTTGCAGAATGATTCTCATTGCTCCGTTTTGGCCTCGACAGATCTGGTTCCCCTTCCTAAGGTCTCACTCGGTGAATCCTCCTTGGATTCTAGATCCCATTCTGGATCTGATATCCCATCCATCCTGCATACCTCCTCCGAATCTGGACAACCTGAAGCTGACCGCTTGGCTGCTCCAGTTCCACTCTTGATCAGGACTCCCGGTATTTCGTCACCTGTTAAGGCAATTCTGGTGGCAGCTCATAAACCGTCCACTAGGAAGGTCTACGCAGCAAGTGGAAACGGTTTTCTTTGTGGGCGGAGCGGCAAGGCCTGAATCCCTTCACGGTTCCTCTCCCCTTAGTGCTTGACTTTCTAACCACTCTTTTTAACGATGGTGCCAGCAGTTCCACAGTCAAAGTACAACTGGCAGCAATTTCTCATTATCACATTGGCTATGACTCTAACCCTCTTATGTCAGCCAAGTTGTGTAAAATTTTCCTTAAAGGTACTTTTCTTCTCAGGCCCCCTGTAAAACAAGCGGTTCCTCCTTGGGACCTCTCTTTGGTTCTCCAGGCCTTGACCGCCCCCCCTTTCGAACCAGCGGCTACGGTGGATTTCAAATTCTTGTCTTACAAGACAGCCTTTTTGGTAGCCATTACATCGGCCAAGAGGGTTTCAGAGCTTCAAGCATTGTCAGCTAAACCTCCTTACTTGGTATTTCATCCTGACCGTGTCTACCTCAGGACCAACCCGTCCTTTCTTCCTAAAGTCGCTTCTGAAGCAAACATTAATCAGTCCATTAACCTCCTGTTTTCTTCCCTAAATATGAAAACAAAGGTGAATATAAGCTTCACTCATTAGATGTACACAGGCAACTTAGATTTTATCTAAACAGGACGGCTGGTCATAGGCAATCCGACCAGTAGTTTATTTCCTTTGCAAAATTTAATTTGGGCAAGCCAATTTCTAAAGTTTCTCTGTCCCGCTGGATTTCACAGTGCATCTTATTGGCTTATCAAGCTTCAGGAAGGCCGCGCGGAGGTGTTCATGCCCATTCAACCCGGTCAGTATCTACCTCGGCAGCCTTCAAGGCTAGGATTCCTCTAGATGATATTTGTGCAGCAGCCATGTGGGCTTCATCTCATACCTTTATCTCCCACTATAAGTTGGATCTTGCATCTAGGGGTAGAGCATCATTTGGCTCTGCGGTGCTCCGGAATATCCTTCCATGATGGCCGCCCAAGATTCAGGTAGCTGGGGACTCTGTCCCACAGGTTGCAGACAAATGAATCTCCTACTTCAGATTTAGAAGTTATGTACTCACCATAACGTTCCATCTGAGTAGGTGTATTCATTTGTCTGCAACCATCCCGCCCTCCTATCCCCCTGGCCTTTCAGTTTCCTGCATATTATCTGTTACCCTTTTCAGGGTGTTGTTGCTGTTGGCAAACTCGATCTGAGGTCATGAGGGTAGAGCAGGGCATTATGGGTGAGGGGAGGAGCTGAGAGCTTGGATCCATAGCTGGAAAACCATGCCGGTTCGGATCCGATATCGGATCCATAACCCACAGGTTGCAGACAAATGAATACACCTACTCAGATGGAACGTTATGGTGAGTACATAACTTCTAATTTCTATCATGGAAGACAGCCTTTCTGGTGGCGATTACTTCTGCCAGAAGAGTTTCAGAGCTTCAAGCTTTGTCAGTGAAACCCCCATACTTGTTTTTTCATAAAGACAGAGTATCCCTCAGACCAAATCCTTCCTTTGTTCCTAAAGTTTGTTCTACTTTATGCTTACAACAATCGTTAGAGCTTCCAGTTTTTTTCCCAAAATACTCTAACAAAGCGGAGTTTATATTCCACACACTAGATGTCCACAGACAGTTACGTTTTTATTTAGACAGGACCAAACAAACAAGGAAAACAGATCAGTTGTTTGTATCCTTTGCAGATAACAAATTGGGCACGCTGTCACAAAGGTCACTATTGCCAAATGGATCAGGGACTGTATTACTCAAGCTTATATTTATTCTAACAAAGAGCTTACCACCTCTGTCAAGGCTCATTCTACAAGGGCTATGGCTACTTGGTAGCATTTCACTCTAAGCTTGCTATTAGTGACATTTGTGCTGCGCTACATGGTCTTCCCCGCACACTTTCATTTCCCACTACAAATTAGATGTGGCATCTAGAGGACGAGCTTCATTTGGTTCCACAGTGCTCAGGAGTGTTTTCCAATGAGCCACCCGGGATTTAGGTGCTAGGACGCTGTCCCATCAGTTCAGAATGTAGGCGAGATAGGATCACATAACATCTTTTAGTTATGTACTCACCATAACTTCAGATGTTTGGGATCCATCTCGACATTCTAATAACCACCCTCCTTCCCCTTCCTTGGAGATCAGAGGATATCAGAAGGTCCGAATCCTGTTGTTTCATCTTGAAACATCTAACAATGTTATATAACCAAGTTGTGCATGTGTGCATGAATGCGGACAAACAAGATCTGGGGGATTAGTGGTGGTGCATCCTGGGATAAAGATAGCTCAGCCAATTAGAGGCCTCGCTCTATAGCATAAGCGTGCCGAGTCGGAGCCGAGGGATCGGCTCTGAACCCATCAGTTCAGAATGTAGGCGAGATGGATCCCAAACATCTGAAGTTATGGTGAGTACATAACTAAAAGTTTATTCTTCAAAATTTTATTACATTTTACGTCTATATGGTACTTTATTCCGTTATCGCCTTTTCTTGTGTGTTGTAGCTTTGTTGGCCATCGCTCCATACTCGCAGGCCTTTCTGTTTCCCATGAACTCGTTTAAATTAGAGAGTCCCCAAGTTAGAGGCTCTCCATTCTTTTTCTTAATTGTAAAAAATAAAAAAAAGACTGTTTCTTAGTTTAGTTCTTTTTAAGATGTCTAAAGAGGCCAAAGTTTCTGGCTTCAAAAAGTGTGACTCATGCTGTCAGAAAATGTCTCTGACAGACAGATGGGCACACTAGCTGTGTTTTTTGTTTAGGGGCTGTGCATCTGTAGGACTCCTGCTGTATCTGCTGTATCTGTCATGCATTTAGTCCAAGGGTCCTGCAGGAGCGCCAAAACAAATGAATCCTTCGAGGATTATTGAAACCACAGGATTCCCTGGCTAAAGGTTCTCAGCCAGTGAAATCCTCGAAGTCTGTCAAGCCGTCGGCTCCACCTTCGGAATCAACTCTTGGACTTGAACAACCAGTTTTTTCGCTGCCGACTAACATCTACAAGTCATCTCCTACCTTGGCTCCATCTGCTACCTCAGAGCCATCTCGGAGCCACAAGTGAGCAAGGTCTCCTTCATTGGAGCCGATCAGCTCGGTGCCACAGTCACCCTTATTAGGAAGTGAACGCAGTCATCGCTCTTCATCCCACTCCCCTCGATCCTCTAGGTTATCGGATCAGGACGTGGAGAGAGTTGTCAGCAGGTTGTTTAAATCACAGGCTGTTGCGAAATTACTTTCCAGCCACCTCAGCAGGTTGCGGCTCCACCCGCCTCCACCTCCATTCCGCCTTCATCTCCATCCGCCTCCATCTCCATTCCTCCCCCAACTACACTTAGTTCGGAGCCGGAGACCATGGACGCGCTGATGGTAGAACTGACTGCGCCGATCACCTCCTCTTCGGTTCAGACATCGGCTCTGATCACCTCGATTGTTCTGTCCATCGAGGGATCTGGGCGCCGAAGCTCTCTCGTCTGCTCTGAGGGGGGAAGTGGCATTGGACCCATGTCCGACCCCGCTCTCCCTCTCGGAGCTTCGGCGCAGGTGAGCTCGGCTCCCGCATCGGCCTCTGAGCCGTTGCCCTCAATGTGGAGAAGGGCTTCTGTCTCTTCAGAGCCATAGCTTTCTTTGCCTTGGGGTCGGGATGCCTTCGAGGTCATGCGGAGTGTGCTGTCCCCTGAAACAGCCCTACTATCAGCTCCATCGGCTTCTTCTCTCATGGTGCCTTTGCCAATCTCTGCTCCTCCTCCGGCCCAGAAGCGTAGGGAACCTATGCCCCAGGACACCCCATTGGGTGACCCCTCTTCTTCCGAGGCCTCCCCTGATCACTCAGAGGAGCCTCCCCAGAAGAAGACATGTAAGAGGAAGCACCTAGACTCCCCTGAGTCTGTCACCTCGGATACAGACCTGGATGAATTGGAAGGGTCCCCTAGGTCCCCCTCAGAAGATGTTTCCTTTTTGGACATCCTTGAAATGCTTAAGCAGAGGGGTGGCTGGTCTTCCCTAGCCCCTACCGAGGACGAGTCTGTATACCTGGAGGCATTCAGTTCCTGACCTTCCACCTCCTGGGTGTCTCCACCTTTCGATCCACTCATGTCTGTAGTGGCTCGAAAGGCTTGGTCAGATCCGTATTCTGTGGAACCTACTCCGAGGAGACAAAATAAATTCATAGCAGCTCCCCAGGCCAAACAATTTTTCACTGAAGGTGTGCCAGGTGATGCCATGGTGATAGCAGCATCCACCAAGAAAGAGTTAGCAGAAACTTCTTCGTCTGTCCATCCACCAAACAGAGTCTAGGATGATGGACAGATATGGGAAGCGAATGTTTTCCTCAGCGATCTTCTCCATGAGGTCCCTGAATTATCCTCTCATTTTACACGACTTCAAAGGGATCTCCTAAAAGAGCTTGGAGATACCCTACAAGATCCTACAGCTGAGGGAGCATCAGCCAAAATAGCTTCCCAGCTTGCGACTCTTAATTCAGTAGTCAACTCCTCCATGAGGCTGATTTCCTATGCAGCCGATGGAGCAAGCAGAGCTTCAGATACATGAGTGGCTCTCAGGAGACCTGCTTGGTTGCGGCTTTGTCAATTTCCGGAACCCTTTCGAGTGTCCTTCACAAATACTCCCTTTGATGGCTCCTCGCTTTTTGGGCCTCCGGTGAAAGACGCACTTATCAGGTGTGAGCAGGAAGGCAAGACTCTCTGTCATGGGAGTCCATTTTTCCACTCCTAACGGACCTTATCCCAAAGTTCAGAGGGGTGGAAAGATGTGGTTTTGAAAATCCCAGGGACCCTTGCCTGACACACGTGGTGATTTTCCTCCAGGGGCAGAGGGGGAAACCACAACAATGGCAGACGCTGTCCTCGTGGCAGAGGGGGACCGCAAAATCAGGGTGACAGAGAAATTTTCTCTGCCAAACCCTTCCAGTATCCCTGACTGGGTGCCCGACTGCTCACCTGTGGAGGCAGTCGGGGGAAGACTTTCCCTGTACCCAAAAGCTTGGCAAAATATAACGAGACAAATGGGTACTGTCTATCATATCCAGAGGTTACAAAATCCCCTTCCATCAAGATTCTTTTTAGTACCAAAAAAGACAGGGGACTGGAGACCAATACTGGATCTCCGCAGATTGAACAAATCTGTACAAAAAGAAGTTCCAGATGGTAGCACTACAGTCCATTCTCCCTTTTCTGGGTCAGGGCAATTGGATGTGCTCCATAGATCTTCAGGATGTGTACTACCATATCAAAATGGACAGACGCTCCAGGAGATTTCTTTGGTTCCAGGTAGGGGCCAGTCATTACCAGTTCAGAACTCTGCCCTTCGGTCTCACCACAGCCCCCAGGGTGTTCACCAAATGTATGACAGTAGTCATGGCTCACCTGAGACGTCAAGGATTCCAGGTGTTTCCCTATCTAGACGACTGGCTCCTAACTGCTGCCACCAGGCATCAACTCTTAGAGGCATGGGATTATACAATATCAACCTGCACCCAACTAGGCATTACAGTAAATTTCGAAAAATCTGCCTTGTTGCCCTGTCAATCTGTTACATATATAGGAGCAGAATTAAACACAATACAGATGTTTGCAAGGTTACCTCAGGAAAGGGTTTTCTCTATTCGCCAACAAGTGTCATTTCTAATGTAGAACAGAAAGATCCAAGTCAGGCATGTCCTGCAAGTTCTAGGCTCCATGGCAGCTGCCATTCTTCTTGTACCATTAGCGTGTTACCACATGAGAGTCCTTCAGTGGCTTCTCTTCATGCAGTGGTCCTTCCAGGAACTATCCATGTCTCACATGATCCTGATTACAGAAACATGCAAAAGACACCTCTCTTGGTGGGTGGTCTCCCCACTGGTGACTCAGGGAAGACCTTTCATTCAACCCCCTCTGGTAGCCACAGTGACCACGGATGCCTCCCTGATAGGGTGGGGGGGGCATTATCTAGGCAGGACAGTGCAAGGCATGTGGCAACCTCACGAGTACCATGTGCATATCAATGTCCTCGAGATGAGAGCGCTGCTGCTAGTTGAGCAAGCTCTTCAACACTCTCTCCTTCTAGGACCATGTGCATAGCAATGTCCTAGAGATGAGAGCGCTGCTGCTAGTTGTGCAAGCTCTTCAACACTCTCTTCGTCCAGGATTATTGCGATCCAAACACACAACATGTCAGTTGTGTGGTACATCAACAAGCAGGACGGGACCAGGTCCTACCCCTTGTGTCGAGAAGCCCTCAGGCCACGGCAATTACGATTTCCTCCCAACGTTTTCTGACAGCAACACACATCCCTGGGAAATCCAACATAATAGCGGACAGGCTCAGCAGGGCTATCCTCATGCCTCACGAGTGGTCTCTGAATCAGGAAGGTGCGGACCTTATCTTCCGCAAATGGGGCCAGCCTTGCTGCAATCTATTTGCCTCCCCCCTCAACAACAAATGCAGCAGCTACTTCTCCCTGCTTCCTCCTCCAGGTCAAACTTCCAGGGACGCTCTAGTCCACGATTGGCCTCCGAGGAATTAAACCCACAGCTAGGACAGCTGTTTAATCAAAGTCTTACCTCTGGATACGTACCCAGGGAGTGGCGCACTGCAACTGTGGTACCACTTCACAAAGGCGGTGCCTCCACCGACCCTGGAAATTACCGGCCCATTAGCTTGACAAGCCTTATCTGCAAAGCCATGGAGAGGATCATAATGGACCTCATAAATAAAGACATAGGGAATTTGCAGACTTTGGATCCAACCCAGTTTGGCTTTGTCAAAGGCAGATCATGCCTTTTAAACTTGGTTGACTTTTGAAACAGTCACCAAAGCCATTGATGAGGAAAGGCAGTCCATACAGCCTACCTCGATCTGGCTAAGGCCTTGATACAATACCCCATTCGGATCATTGAAAAACTCATCAGCTTAAATGTCAACCCATACATCACAAGATGGGTTGCAAACTGGCTGAGTGACAGAACCCACAGGGTCAGAGCTGCTGGCGCCATGTCAGACTCAAAGCCTGTCACAAGTGGTGTCCCACAGGGCTCAGTCCTGGGCCCACTCTTGTTTGGCATCTACTTTTCCAAGTACAAGCAAACACAGGAGGGTTATGGCTGACAAAGTTTGCAGATGACTGCAAACTGCGCCATAGTAGAAAACACATCTGACACAGATATCCTTCAGAAGGGTCTCACAGAAACGGATAACTGGTGCCAGAGCCACGGCCTAAAGTTAAATGCCAAAAATGCATAGTCATACCCTTCGGGAAAAACAAGGTTACCCTAGCTACCAAATAGGTGGCAATCCACTGAGCACAGAAGAAGTTATCAGGGACCTGGGGACCCAGGTTGATAGTAGTCTGTCATTCGACACCCATGTAGCTAAAGTAGTTAGGAAGACCTTCTACATTGCCCACCTTATCATGAAGGGATTCTCATCTAGATCAAGGGAGGTCATAGTCTTCCTTTACTCATCACTCATCAGACCAATGATTGAGTACAATGCCCCATTCGAATGTATCTGACCCGACACTTGCAGCAGCTGGAGGCCACAAAAGTTCCTCACCAAAAGGATAAAGGGTCTCAAAATCTGTCCTATGCTGCCCGACTGAAAGAACTCCAGCTCTATTCAGTCGCACCTTGCTCAGAGGTGACCTTTGCCTAACATACAAGGCCATGTCAAACCCAGATTTGATGAATATGCTTCACCTCAAAAATCTAGATCCATCAGAGCCACAAGGCGGGAGACTTAAACCTTGACACGGCTATTAATAGGACGTGCTGGAGGGATAGATTCATCACCCAAAGACTCCCTATGCTGTGGAACAAAATCCCGGTACATGTGAGGCAGAGCACCTCGCTGGCCTTGTTCAAGAGAAATCTTGACCAATGGATGGGAGATCGCAGATATACCCCAGGGATTACCTCAGTGTCACTGCTCGACAGAGGCACAGAAAAATAATGGGTATAGTTCCCCATACTAAAGGGGTGGCCTAAGCCACAAAACGATGGGCTAGGCTTGTAAATGCCCTCGGGCAGATAGCCTAGTATGAACCTATGAACCTATGAACCTATGAGACTCCTTTATGCATTTCCCTCTTTTCCCCTAATTCCAAGCCTCATGCAGAAAGCAAAATCGGTGGGTTGCAAAATGATCCTCATTGCCCCCTATTGACCTCAACAGATTTGGTTTCCATTTCTGCACCTCCACCTTCTAGACCAGCCTTTGATTCTGGACCCAGTGCCAGATCTGTTGATTCATCAGTCAGGTGGGTTACACCAATCTCTTCAGACTCTCAAGCTCAAAGCTTGGTTTCTCCACTTCCTACCTTAGCCAGGCTTCCAAGTATCTCCCCAGCAGTTCGTGATATTATTGTTTCCTCCCATAAGTCAACTACGAGAAAGACTTATGCTAGCAAATAGAAAATATTTTCTTACTGGGCAGAATCTAGAAACTTAGACCCCTTTTCAGCCCCAGTCCATCAAATTCTAGAATCTTTAGCAGAGCTTTTACAGTCTAGTGCGGCTGCTGCTACCATCAAGGGTACAACTGGCTGCTATATCTAATTTTCATATCGGAAGTCTTAATTCTAGCATAATGTCTCATAAACTCTGCAAAGCCTTCATGAGAGGAACATCTCTTCTTAGACCCCCATTGAGGGATCCACCTCCTCCTTGGGATCTCAATTTAGTTTTGACTTCTTTGATTCTGCCTCCCTTTGAACCAGCAGCTTCATGTCCCTTAAAATTTATTTCTTGGAAAACACTTTTTCTGGCTGCTATTACCTCAGCTAAACATGTTTCAGAACTCCAACCACTCTGTGTTCGTCCTCCATATATGGTGTTTCACAAAGACAGAGTTTCTCTGAGAACCAACCCATCCTTCATACCAAATGTCTGTTCAGAAAACAATTTAAATCAATCCATTGATCTCCCCGTCTTCTTTCCCAATCATAGCAACAAGGCAGAATGCAGTCTTCACCAACTGGATGTGCACAGACAATTACATTTTTACCTCCATAGGACCAAAGAGCTAAGGAAGTCAGACCAATTATTTCTCTCCTATGCTCACAATAAACAAGGCCTTCCAGTTTCTAAGGTGACCTTACCCAAATGGTTATCTGACACCATTGCCTTTATTTATCATTTAAGACATAAACATCTACCAGCAAAACTGAAAGGTCATTCTACTAAAGCATTAGCATTAGCCACGTCTGTAGCCTTTCAGTCTAAATTGCCCATAGACTCAATTTGTGCAGCTGCCACTTGGGCAAACCCTCATACCTTTATCTCTCATTACAAAGTGGATGTGGTCTCCCGGAGCAGGGCTTCCTTTGGTTCCACTGTTCTGAAGAGTCTGTTCCAATGAGCCACCCGGGGTCTTTAGATGCTAGGGATGCTGTCCCAAATGGCAAGAATGAAGGCGAGATGGGACAACTTAACATAAAGAAGTTATGTACCTACCATAACATTCCATGTTAGTTGTCCTTCATCTCACCTTCCTTCTTGCGTCCCCCCTCCTTCCCCCTGCCTGGAGGATTGAGAGGAGTTCACTATGGATTCACTGGCTGATTTCCTTTTTCTTGGTTCACATGCCAGGTAATTTTGACAGTTTACTCTGATCTTTTATTTTGGTAAATCAGTTTTTAGGTTACTGGTTACTTTATATGTCTAGTGTGCACTATCACAAACGAGATCTGGGTAGCTGACGCTGGGCATTCTGGGATAAGGGTTAGCCTCGAGCCAGTAAATAGCACTCGAGCTACAGAAGTAGGCTGAGTCGGAGCCAAGGATCGGCTCCGAACCCAAACAGCAAGAAGGAAGGCGAGATGAAGGAGAATTAA
This sequence comes from Protopterus annectens, assembly GCF_019279795.1. Taxonomy (NCBI): domain Eukaryota; kingdom Metazoa; phylum Chordata; order Ceratodontiformes; family Protopteridae; genus Protopterus; species Protopterus annectens. The sequence goes on from NC_056751.1 coordinate 772,732,257, forward strand.
CATGGAACGTTGTGGTAGGTACATAACTTTTTTCCCTTCACACGTTTACACATGAGGATATTACAGTGGCTCCTATTCGCTCAATGGTCCATTCAAGCTCTCCCCATGTCACATGAAATTCTCATCACGGAGACCTGCAAGAAGGACGATGGTGGCTTCAGTCTACGCAGGTGACGATAGCCAGACCATTCAGCCTCCCCCAACCAGTGGCCACAGTGAACACAGATGCTTCACAGATGGGGGGGGGGGCATTATCTGGGACAGACTGTTCATGGGACTTGACAACAAAACGAGTACCACTTGCACATCAACGTCCTAGAGATAACGGTGCTCCCGGCATTGCAAGCACTACAGAGCTGTCTACCTACGGGGATGATCGCAGTTCAGATGGACAACATATAAGTAGTGTGGTACATCAACAAGCAAGGCGGAACTAGATCCTCCCCAACCAGATCCTCCCCCTTGTATTGAGAGACTCTAAGAGTATGGCAGTGGGCAATGTCTTCCCAATGCTTTCTGATTGTAACGCACATTCTGGGGAAGTCCAACGTGATAGCAGACAAGCTAAGCAGGGCTATCCTTATGCCTCATGAGTGGTCCCTGAAGCAGGATATTGTGAACCAAATTTTTCACAAGTAGGGCCAGCTTTGCTGCCACCTTTTTGCCACCTCCATCAATACCAAATGCAGCAGCTATTTCGCCCTAGTCCCCCCACTGGGACAGTCACTCAGGGATGCACTTGTTCATGATTGACCCCCGGGACTTTTGTATGCTTTTCCCCTGTTCTGTCGAATACCCAAGGTTCTTCAGAAAGCAAAATCGTTGGGTTGCAAACTAATACTCCTTGCCCCTTACTGGCCTCATCAAATATGGTTCCCGTTACTATGGCCCCATCTTCAGGAGGAGCCTTGGATCCTGGACTCAGTTCCGGATATTCTGATGCATCAGTCGGGCACGCTCCATCCTTCCTTACAGACCCTTAAGCTGACAGCTTGGTTCCTCCAGTTCCCATCTTAGCCAGGCTTCCTGACATCTCCCCAGCAGTACAACATATTTTAATTTCCTCTCACAAATCCTCAACAAGAAAACTTTATTCTAACAGATGGAAGCGGTTCTCTTGTTGGGCAGCCAAAAATAGTATCAATCCTTTTACTGCACCTGTTTCACAGATCCTCGAATTAACCAAGGAGCATCTGCAGCAACTATCCCAGTTCAACTGTGGGAGAAATGGGCTCCACCGTTGTGTCCCACAGGTTATGCAAAGTTTTTCTAAAAGGTGCTATCCTCTTGAGACCCCTAATAAGAGAACCACCCCCTCCTTGGGACCTAAATTTAGTCCTTGCTGCCTTGATTCTTCCTCCTTTCAAGCTGCTAATTCTTGTTCTTTGAAGTTATTAACTTTGAGAACTATTTTCTTGACTGCCATTACCTCAGCTAGGAGGGTATCAGAATTACAAGCTCTATCCATTCGTTCCCCCTTATTTAATTTTTCACAAAGATAGGGTTTCTCTCAGAACCAACCCTTCCTTCCTACCAAAAGTTTGAACAGAGTTCAATGTGACTCAATCAATATAACTACTGGTATTCTTCCCGAATCATGGCAACAAGGCAGAATATAAACTCCACCAACTGGATGTTCATAGACAGTTACATTTTTACTTGCAGAGGACACCGGAATTAAGAAAATCTGACCAATTTTTGGTATCCTTTGCAGAAAACAGAAAGGGAACTTCAGTCTCAAAAGTAACTTTATCAAAATGGCTTTTAGACACCATCACTTACGTCTATAATTCACAAGCAGCTGTCAGGAAAAATTCAACGATACTCAACTAGGACCTTGTCTACCTCTACTGCCTTTCAGGCCAGACTGTCTTTAGACTCAATTTGTGTGGCAGCTACATGGGTTAATCACCATACCTTTATTACTCATTACAAAGTAGATGTCGCCTTCTGGAACAGGGCATCCTTTGGTTTCACGGTCCTGAAGGGTCTATTCCATTGAGCCACGCAAGAAGGTGTTGGGGATGCAGTCCCAACCAGCAAGAAGGAAGGCGAGATAGGGACAACATAGCATAAAGAAGTTTATGAATTCACCATAACATTCCATGTTGGTTGTCCTTGATCTCGCCTTCCTCCTTGCATCCCACTCTCCTTCCCCCTTCTGGAAGATTGAGAGGAATTATCCCATCATTTGGCTACATAGGCCGTGATTCCCTTCCTGCCTTATGAGTTGGATAGACTGAGAGTCCTTCTACTACTGTCTTGGTGGGATATATATATAATATAATGTAATATAATATATATATAAATGTCTGTCTAATTTTGCATATTATAATCTAGTGTTATGGGTTATCACAAATGATATCTGGGTTACTCTCGCTAGGCATGTTAGGATAGGATCTAGCCTGGAGCCAGTGGAAGTTCTTGAGCTTTAGAATGCAGCTGAGTCAAAGACGAGGATTGGCTTCGAACTCAAGATGAGGATTGGCTTCGAACTCAACCAGCAAGAAAGAAGGCGAGATCAAGGACAACAAACATGGAATGTTATGGTGAGTACATAACTTCTTTTTTTTGAAACTTTGAATGCTTTAAATGGAGATAGATATACAGAGCATTCTCTTCACTGTAGTGCAATCTCAGAGTTGGTATATTTAATTAGCAGGGTGAGTGGGTGGTGCAGGGGGGGCTTGTTCCACTATATAAAAGTTTAAAAAAAAATTAAAATTTTTTATTGAAGTTTCGAACTTTCAAAACTTTAATGTTATGGTCTTGACCATATGAAGTTCTAAGTTTTGAAAGTTCCAGCTTCCATATTAGATCCACGTACGCACACGAGCACAGAATGGATACCTCTAAACCTAAGTAGCTTAGTTCTGATATAATCAGATGAAGATATTTTTCCTTAAACTTTGTTTCTTTTAATTCCACTACCCCTATAAGCTGAAATAAGTTGCCTTTTATAAACTTGCCTTGGTTCCTGTCTTTAGACCACAGTTTGGTTATTATTCCAAATCCACATTCTTAGATTTTAACATTTACTTCTGTTTGTGTTTTTTTGTCTGCAACCTCCTAACTATACAGATGAAGAGTCAGTTTTTGATCAAGGCCCAGCCATTGTATTCTATATCTCTGATTTGCTGGGTTTGACTGCCCCCATCTTTGTAAAGCTGCAGTGAACAACAGTATGTCCAGCTACAGGAATGCAAATGTCTTTCACTGCGAGTTGTGAGCATTAGGTGAGGAAGGAAGGAGGCAATTCAGTTACATTCGTTTATGAACAGACCAGACCTCTGAGTCAACCGTTTAATCATGTCCTCAAAACTACAGAACTACTGTGGTGCTTAAGCCCAGTAAGTGCAGTATTATTTTTAAAGGAGAACTTGATAATTACACATCAGTAAATCTAACAACACGTGTGGGAAGGGCAACAGAAAACATTTAATGCGGTTTGGTATGCTCAGGAAACTGATTTCATCAAAGGGGATCTTGTTATTCTAGCATGATGTAGGATGGGATTTGGTATAGGTTCATAGGTAGGTACTAGGCTATTGGCCCTAGGGCCTATATAAGCCTAGCCGAAAAGGTACCCTGGCTTTCAACACCCAAGCAAATTATTTTCCTGTGCCCCTGCAGAGCAGAGCCACAAAAATGATCCCCGGGGTGAATTTCCTATTTCCCATCCAGTCATCAAGATTTTTCTTGAAGAGTGCTAATGAGGAGCTTTCTTTGATCTAGATAGGTAGTTTGTTCCAGAGTATGGGAAATGGGAAATCTCTGGGACAGTAATCTATCCCTCCAGCATGTTCTGTTTATTGTGGTGACAAGGTTTAGGTCCCTAGAGCGTATAGCTCGGAGAGATTGGGATTTCTTTGTGGAGCATGTCCAACAGCTCTGGGTTTGACATAGCTTTGTAATGTTAGGCAGAGATCGCCTCTGAGTAGGCGATATTCAACGGAGTAAAGCTGGAGTTTTTTTAGATGGTCTGCTTAGGGCATCTGTTTGAGAACGGTAATCCTCTTTGTGAGGTATTTCTGCGGCCTTTCCAGTTGTTGTAGATGTCTTGTGAGGTACATACCAAAAGTGGGATTGTACTATATAATGGGTCTAATGAGTAGAGGGGAACAATTCTCTTTTTTTCCTGGATGAAAAACCTTTAGTGATGAGGTGTGCCACTTAGAAGGATTTCCTGACTACTGTGGCAATATGATTATCAAAGGAGAGACTACTGCTCACCTGTGTCCCAAGGTCTGTTATCATACTTTTGGTGTTAAGTAGACTACCACCTATGTGGTAGTTCATGGATACAGAGTTTTTACCAAAAGGGATGACAATGCACGTTTTGGCATTGAGCTTAAGGCCATGGCTTTGACACCAGGCATCTGTCTCAGTGAGATCTTTTGTAGGATGCCCACATTGTTAGGAGTTTCGATTATGGCTTCTAGTTTGCAGTCATATGAACTTCATTAGCCAAAGACCTTCTGTGTTAGCCTGTACTTCAGAGAAGTAGATACCAAACAGGAGAGGACCAAGGACTGAACCCTGTGGTACTTCACTTGTCACTGGTCTGAAGTTGGATTTGCAGTTTGCTATTTTCACAGTATGGGTTCTGTTAGTGAGCCAGTTGGCAACCCATCTTGTGACATAGTGATTTATACCTAGTTTAGTGAGTTTATCTATAATTCAGAGTGGGGGATGGTGTTGCAAGCCTTGGCAAGATCTAAATAGGCTGTGTGAACCACCTTACCCTCATCTACGGCTTTGGTGACTTCTTCAAAGAAGTCAATCAGGAGACATGATCTGCCTTTTACAAACCTGAACTGGGTGGGGTCCAGAGTTTGGAGATTACCAATGTCTTTGTTTATAAGTTCCATGATGATACGTTCCATGGCCTTGCAGACCAGGCTCGTCAGGCTATTGGGGCAGTAGTTTCCAGCGTCTGTGGTGGATCCCCCCTTGTGGAGTGGGATAACTGTCTCTGTGCACCATTCAGTGGGCACAAAGCCTGAGGTGAGGGTATGATTGAACATGGTACTTGGGTGGGGTGCAAGTTTGTTCTGTAGTTTGTGTAGAGCGCAGCCTGGGATGTTGTCAGGTCCCATGGATACTGGGTTCTTGATTTTGGAGAGTGTGGTTTTTACCTGTAGGTGAGATTACAGGAACTTTACATTCTTTGGTATAGAGATGGGCCCTTTAGGGGGTAAGAGGGGGGTAAAGTTAGCACTGAACCTATCTGCCAGGATGTTGGCAATATCAGTTGGTTCTGTATATTTAGTGCCATTGTGCTGTAACGCAGAGCAGATCTGAGTGTTGTCATTGAGATTGTTGACATAGCTATAGAATGCTTTGTGGTTATCCTTTAGAAACAGTGGAGATTTTTTTTTTTCGTAACTAGCTTTGGAGGATTTTATGAGGGATCTCAGCTTTTTACTGAGGCTGACCAGGGAATTCTTCCAATCATGGGATTTTACTCTTTTTTGCAGCAGTTTCTTTTTTCTGTAGTAGAGTTTGTTTATGGCAGAGGACCACCAGAGGACCACCAGATTGGCTTCCTTTTTTTGGAGGATAGCATCTTGATTCTGTTAGGGATAGCACTATCCATGCACTCGTGCAAGTGCTGCAGGATTCAGCAATCGTACCTCTATTGTCCATCTGCATGGGTGTCGTGAAGTTTGCCACTTCTGTCTTAAGAAGCGTGAAATTGGCTTTGGAGAAATTTTTTACAGTGGTTTCCCTAATGGGGGTGGGGGCGGGAGGTGGATGTCTAGGGTGATTAGCTTGTGGTTGGATCTGACCAACGAGGAATTGACCTCTGGTGTGGAACACCAGTTGCCCATGTTGGTAATGACCAGGTCTAGGATATTGCTGCCCCTGGTGGGGATGTGGAGAAGTTGATCCAAGGCGTTGTAATTTATGAATTCCAGAAAACACTGAGCAAAAGAGTTGGTGCATGAGAAGTTTTCCCAGTTAATGGTGGGGTAGCTGAAATCACCCATTATTAGGGTGTTAGGTTGTACCCTAATATTTTCCAGTGTATCAAGAAATGAGGAGTGGGAATCCTGGAGCTTGGTGGGGGATCTTTAGCAAGCTACAATTTGGATTGCGGTCTTGCCCAGAGTTGGTTGTACTTGGATAATCTCGGATGCATTATGCTGAGCAACTAGCCTGGAGGTGTGGATATCCATAATGAATATGGACACACCTCCGCCTTTAGTGTTTTGGTCCAGGTTAGGTATCTGAAAGGTGTGGTATGAATTATAGCCTGGTAATGCAGGGGTGCTCTCTGGAGCCTTGAACCAAGTCTCTGTCACTGCACATATGTTGATGTTCTCCATTTTAACGAGTGCCTCGAGTGAGTGCATTTTGAGGTTTAGACTTCTATCATTGAGTAGCATTACCCTCTGATTTTGCTTGCTTGTACCTGTTACAGTGGTGAATTTGCCATTTGAGCCTTGCCTAAAAACGGCACTTTAGGGGTGGCAAGAGCCTTGGCCAGTATCCGGAATCCCAAGGGCGACAGGTGCAGGCTATCTTTGGTGAAGCATTGTGGTCTGTCAATCACATCATCCCAGGCAGACAGATGCAGGATCCCCTTAGAATGACACCAGAAGCTTAGCCAATTGTTAAAGTCAATCATTTTGTCCTTGTACTGTGGTATCATTCTGGGTGATGGATACTCAAGAAACTGGCTTCATCAGAAGGAATCTTGTTATTCTAGCATGATGTAGGATGGGATTTGGTATGCTCAGGAAACTGGCTTCATCAGAGGGGATATTGTTATAGCATGATGCAGGATATGATTTGGTATACTCAGGAAACTGGCTTCGTCAGAGGGGTTCTTTTAGTTCTAGCATGATATAGGATAGGTATGCTCAGGAAACTGGCTTCCTCAAAGGGTGGGATCTTGTTGTTCTAGCATGATGCAAGTAATTTGATTGGGCCATGATTCATATGAGCCATGGCAAATGCTTGGATGAGATCTATATGGACTGCAGCAAGGCTGCTGTTTTGATGATGTGCATAAGGGTTAGGAAAATTATGTGGAATGGTGTGATATTATGTGTTCGGTATAGGATAAAATTAATTATGAAAGTGACTAATAGAATTATAGGATCATAGGAGGTTACTAGGCTAATGACCCTAGGGCCCTTACAAGCCTAGCCAAGTTTTACCCTTATTTCCACAATCAGAATCTATCGTCCCTGTTCAAGAGGAACATAGGTGGAACCCCTGGGGAGAATTTGCAGCTCTCTATCCAGTTGTCCAAATTGCATTTGAAGAGTGCTAATGAGGTGCTCTGCTTGACGTGAAGTGGGAATCTGTTCCAAAGGTGTGGTAACCTCTGGGAGACTAATCTTTCCCTTCAACAGGTTCTGTTAATGTCACATACCAGGTTAAGGCCATTAAAGTGAGTAACCCATGTACCATTTGACTTAAAGGATATGCAGCATTTCCAATAAAACGGGGTCAAAGATTGCCTGATATGCAAGGCAGAGATCGCCTCTGAGTAGTCTGTATAAAACAGAATAAAGTGACAGTGATTTCAGACAATCTTCATAGGACAGATGCTGAATGTTGAAAATGTTGAAAAAAGGGAGAAAAATAGATGTTGGCCTTGAAACTGGAGGGGTAACCAGGAGATCCATGATGGTGACTGCAGTATGGACAGCCAGGAAATCTGTGATGGTGACTGCAGTATGTACAGCCAGGCGATCCGTGATGGTGACTGCAGTATGTACAGCTAGGAGATCCGTGATGGTGACTGCAGTATGTACAGCCAGGAAATCCGTGATGGTGACTGCAGTATGGACAGCCAGGAGATCCGTGATGGTGACTGCAGTATGGACAGCCAGGAGATCCGTGATGGTGACTGCAGTATGGACAGCCAGGAGATCTGTGATGGTGACTGCAGTATGGACAACCAGAAGATCCGTGATGGTGACTGCAGTATGGACAGCCAGGAGATCCGTGATGGTGACTCAGTATGTACAGCTGGGAGATCCGTGATGGTGACTGCAGTATGTACAGCCAGGAAATCCGTGATGGTGACTGCAGTATGGACAGCCAGGAGATCCGTGATGGTGACTGCAGTATGGACAGCCAGGAGATCTGTGATGGTGACTGCAGTATGGACAACCAGAAGATCCGTGATGGTGACTGCAGTATGGACAGCCAGGAGATCCGTGATGGTGACTGCAGTATGGACAGCCAGGAGATCCTTGATGGTGACTGCAGTATGGACAGCCAGGAGATCCGTGATGGTGACTGCAGTATGGACAACCAGGAGATTCGTGATGATGACTGCAGTATAGACAGCCAGGAGATCCGTGACAGTGACTGCAGTATGGACAGCCAGGAGATTCATGATGGTGGCTGCAGTATGGACAGCAACAGATGCAGGGAAGCTAATAATGAATGACAGGGTCATAATCAGAAATGATGGATTGGGGGGACAGCCATTTCAGTGAGTCGGAAGATGCCCTAAGTTTATGTGAAGGTGAGAGCCAAGTTCTAATGGAAGCTGGAATTAAGTAAAGATGAATGTATCCACCATAAATGGGAATATTCTTGGCATAGTACTGATTAGTGCAGGGGAGCTGATGGTGGTTAAGGTGAGATACTATTGATAAGAACCATGAAGTGGGATGTTTTATCATCCCTGCCACCAGGCTGAGATGTATCACAAAACACAGCTCTGAAACTACACTATAGCACATTTCAGTCTGTTGTAAAACCGAGCCCTAACAGGGAAGAGTTATTGAACAATGAGAAGAGCTGAAGAGGTGTGAGCCACGTTGAAAGGAATGAGGATGGCAATTAGGAGGAGGAAAGAAACAGAATGAAGAAACACCTGGTCAAGAGACAACGTCCGTGACAGCTGTACAGTGACAACTGGTCAAGAGACAATATCCGTGACAAGCTGTACAGTGACAACTGGTCAAGAGACAACATCCGTGACAGCTGTATGGTGACAACTGGTCAAGAGACATCTGTGACAGCTGTACAGTGACAACTGGTCAAGAGACAACATCCGTGACAGCTGTACGGTGACAACTGGTCAAGAGACAACATCCGTGATAGCTGTACGGAGACAACATCCGTGACAGCTGTACAGTGACAACTGGTCAAGAGACAACATCTGTGACAGCTGTACAGTGACAACTGGTCAAGAGACAACATCTGTAACAGCTGTACGCTGACAACTGGTCAAGAGACAACATCCGTGACAGCTGTACAGTGACAACTGGTTGAGACATCTGTGACAGCTGTATGGTGTATAGAAGATACAACATCTGTGAAAGCTGTACGGTGTATAGAAGGCTATGCAGAATAGTGCAGAGGATAAGAAGAAACAACTGGTCAAGAGATAACATCCGTGAAAGCTGTAAGGTGTATAGAAGAGACAACATCTGTGAAAGCTGTACGGTGTATAGAAGGCTATGCAGAATAGTGCAGAGGATAAGAAGAAACAACTGGTCAAGAGATGACATCCGTGAAAGCTGTAAGGTGTATAGAAGGCTATGCAGAGTAGTGCAGAGGATAAGCAAAAAACATGTTGATGAAAAGTGTCCTAAACATCGTCCAGCAAACCAAGCTAGTACCATGCAGGGGGAGGAAATGAGGATAGTCAAAACAAGCAAATGCATTGCTGAGCATGGCAATTGGCAAAACACTGCTATTGGTGAAGATTAAAAGTGCTACAGATCAGGTAAAAGTGCCGAATGGCTAGGACTGTTGAGCATTGTGTCAGTGTGGGAAGGCAGGGCAACACTGGATGGTGAGTAAGGGACAGATGAGAAGATGCCCAGGAATAACGTAGTGGTCATTTAGAGACCAATGAGAAAATGCCGAGGGATAAACTAGAGGAGAAACTCAAGAATTTGTTAAAATGATGCATAAAATTTGGGCAGACTGCTTCTCGGAAAGGTAAAGCAATTGGTACTGGCATTTGAAGAACTTTTTATCATGGCTGTAGAGTATTTATTTAAAATGGAAAGCTGCAGTCAGACTGGAGTTTGGTGGTGCCAGTGCATACAAACAGAATCGGACAGCAAGTAACAACTGTTTGGCTCACCCTACAAGTCTGTTTCCTCACCCATAAAGTAAATTGTATAACTTGATAAAATAAAAAGTAATAGCACAAGAGCAAAACAATGAAGAGGTAGATCACGTCAGTACAAAATCCCATATACAGAGTCTCTCCAAACTCTTTGAAAGCGTAGAAAACAAATTCAAGTCAAATAGAAAGTATATGTATATACGTTTATTGCAATAACAGGTTAGCGCTTTCGCAAAAATAGCTTCTTCAGACCTAAAAACAATTAACTTTCAAGAGGTTTAAATACTCTATTTGGCGGGAAAACGTAAACCCTTCTTAAAGTGACATACATATTAGTAACATTCACTTCACAAAACACAATAAACACACAAAAATTTATAAATATAAACTCAATGATATAAACATTAAGGGCTATGAAATTTATAAAATCAAATTTACTATGTAAAAAAGTATATCGCCCTAAGCAGAACTAGCAGAACTTTCATTACCTCCCTGACTGTTGTTGTTAGTATGTTTAGCAGAACTTTCATTACCTCCCTGACTGTTGTCGTTAGTATGTTTAGCAGAACTTTCATTACCTCCCTGACTGTTGTCGTTAGTATGTTTGGCAGAACTTTCATTACCTCGCTGACTGTTGTCATTAGTATGTTTAGCAGAACTTTCATTACCTCGCTGACTGTTGTCGTTAGTATGTTTAGCAGAACTTTCATTACCTCCCTGACTGTTGTCGTTAGTATGTTTAGCAGAACTTTCATTACCTCCCTGACTGTTGTCGTTAGTATGTTTAGCAGAACTTTCATTACCTCGCTGACTGTTGTCGTTAGTATGTTTAGCAGAACTTTCATTACCTCCCTGACTGTTGTCGTTAGTATGTTTGGCAGAACTTTCATTACCTCGCTGACTGTTGTCATTAGTATGTTTAGCAGAACTTTCATTACCTCGCTGACTGTTGTCGTTAGTATGTTTAGCAGAACTTTCATTACCTCCCTGACTGTTGTCGTTAGTATGTTTAGCAGAACTTTCATTACCTCGCTGACTGTTGTCGTTAGTATGTTTAGCAGAACTTTCATGACCTCCCTGACTGTTGTCGTTAGTATGTTTAGCAGAACTTTCATTACCTCGCTGACTGGTGTCGTTATTTTTAGTAACTTTATTACGGCATCTGCAGGTATATGAGAGAAGGAATGTTATAAGTTTTATGTGCCATTTCAATACATTTGAAACTGGCACGTATTCTTTGTAATTTTGGGTTTCAGACTTTATAAATACTGGTCAGAAGATTATTTGTTGTTTTCAGTTAGTTTTATATGATTTTAGATGTTTAGTTTTAAGGAGCTCATCTGCTTATAGCATTGTTTTAAGAGCTGTTTTCAATGCTTGAGTGTTTATCACTGGCATTATCGTATTGCTGTATGTTTTATCTTTTGCAATCTTACCTATTTTAAATCATTGGAGTCTCTCGGTCTGAGAAAAATTCTACATACAGGGCAGTTCTTTTAAATCCATGTAAAAGCACGGTTATAATAGTTGCTGAACTGTAAATGTTTGTTATAATGTAACTTAAAAGTAAATGCTTTGAAATAAATTTGGAAAGTAATTTTATTAAATGTTGTTTTGAAAAGTTGTCATGGCTGAAAATGGTCTTTGGACTAGTTCACATAATCAGTTAAGACCACTAATTAATTAATACAATAAAATATTCTCTATGTGTTGAAGCCTTGGAATTGCCACATCTTAAAGGACAGGGGGTTGGGGAGACAGAATAGTTTGCCCTACTCTGTGTGGGCAGATTCTGAGTTGGGTGAACTGCTGCTGCCTCAGGGAGAAGCCACATGGAAGCATTGCTGGTCGCTGCCTGTCTATGGTACCTGTGGCATCAACATTACATCATTAATTTCTATGTGAGACTTACTGTCTCGTGGCGCTGTTGTTGAATGGCAGACCTTTATGCAATAAATTGAGTTTAATACCAGTTGCTTTACATTGTATGGAGCTGGTTGTTATAAGTGAATCCTGTCTGGATAACAGCAGTAGGCCTTACCTAATGGCTGCCATTCATTCTAGGTTCACAGCTTTTCAGAGTCCTAGATGCAGCAGTACCAACAGAGGGTTGGTGGCTTACTGGTTTGGGTATGAACTGGTCCAGGTTCATAGTGGAATCACTACCTGCTTCAAATAAGTCATGGGAGCAGCAACATATTGCACGTTTATCTTATTATACTGTTCTCAAGACTACCTCGGGGCTTTCCTGAAAGGCTTCACAGATTTCCTCTTTGAACAGCTAGATAAATTATCATGCCTAATTCAGGGCCTGGCTCAGTAACAAATCATGTGAACTTGCCGTGGATTTTCTACAGACTATGGAGAATTTCCCCATTGCATGGGTCATTTCCTCAACATCTGATGTTGAAGGACATTAACTATATTTGATGTTCCAGACAGAAGTAGCCTCATGACAAGACGTGTTAGAGACAGTTATGGTTTGACAATGTTCTGTTTTGAGTTAAATAACCATTTTGCTGTGTCCCTGACATGAATGGGTATGGTATCACTGAAGAAGTTATGCCTGTGTTGTGCCACTTCCTCTGCGAATGTAGTGCTGTTTATATGCACTTCCTAGTGGATTCCCAGTGGATTCCTTCTGTGCAAAAACTTTAGCTAATTTCACATTAGAATCTATATAACCTATATCTGTTGTGATGAAGCATTTTTATCTAGAGCACAAGTTGGACTATGTATGGCATGATATACATTTGCTTGAGGATAAAGTTAAATGCGTGAACATATATCATACCAGTTAGCAGTAAAATGTAAAGCAATAATGTTAAGTTGTCAATCTCGCCTTCATTCTTGCTGGATGGGTTCGGAGCCGATCCTCGGCTCCGACTCGGCCACTAATTTTACCGGCTCGAGGCAACCCTATATCCCATGATGCTAGGTGATAACTACCCAGATCTCGTTTGCCGCTTTCGCTTACGAGGTGCGTTTTTACCAACTCTTGGTAAGTTTTCAAATTTGAGACTTTTAGTCACCCTTTTTTGTCTTAGTTCCACTCCTTTTATTGTTTTAACTTCTAACGGTTAAATTTAAACCCTATTCCCTGTTAGTACCTTGTATTTTCCTTTTCCCAGTTATATATCCTTCCCCTTAGTTAGGCCTTAAGCCTGCCCCTTTCCTAATTCTTGTCAGGGATTCTGTGGAGTGTTTGGGTGTGTTAGCATCCCTGTTTTTTATTATTTATATTTGGATTGGGTGTTTGTGTGTGTGTGTGTTTTTTACTCTGGTGCTCCCTCGACACTGTTATGTCGAAGGACACAAAGGTCTCAGGCTTCAAGAAGTGTGACTCGTGCTGTCAGAAAATGTCTCTGACAGACGGTCACACTTCCTGTGTTTACTGCCTGGGATCCCTGCACCTGCAGGACTCTTGTTCTGTGTGCCACGCATTCAGCCCAAGAGTCCTGCAGGAGCGCAGGAACAAATTAATATTGAGGGGCTTGTTAAAGCCTGAGGGCTCCCCGACTAAGTCTGCGCCGGGGAAGCCCTCGAAGCCAGCAAAGCCGTCGGCTGCTGGCTCACCTTCTGTGACAAGATCGGCTCCCGCCGGAGCCGATCCTTCTGTGTCACAGCTTCGAGTATTGGCTCCACTCGGTGCCAATACCGCTGAATCTTTGCACTCACGGTCTGCTCTGGCTGGAGCCAACGTATCCTCGGCTCCATCCACCTCCAGAAAGAGGTCAAGATCCCCATCGTTGGAGTCTATCCATTCGGCTCCGAGATCACCCCTGCTCTCGGAGCGGAGCCATCGGAGCCGATCTTCTCGGTCATCCAGGCTTTCTGACCATGACCTTGAGAGAGTGGTGAGTAGGCTATTAAAGTCTCAGGCATTGGCCCAAATGCTCCATAGCCCATCTCATCAGATGGTAGCTATTACACATCCACCTATTATTCCTCCTTCGACTCTCCCCCAGAGTTCGGAGCCGGAGCTCCTCGTAGCCGTGACTGTTGTGGTGGCGTCTGAGCCGATACCTCCCCCTTTGGCTCCGTCATCCTCTGCTCCGATCTCCTCCTTGATGCCTTCATTGGAGGGATCCTGGTGTCTGGTCTCTCTCGCCGGCTCCGAGGGGGCGAGTGGCATCGGACCATTGTCCAACCCCGTTCTCCGTCTCGGAGCGTCGGTGCTGGTGAGCTTGGCCCCGACATCGGCCTCGGAGCCATCCCTGTCACTGCGGCCTGGGGTTCCTACCTCTTCGAAGCGGGAGCCCTCTGGCCTCTCTGATGGGGGAGCCTTGGAGGTGATGAGGAGTGTACTAGCCCCAGGGCATAGTCAACGGTCAGTTCCATCAGTTCCTCCCACTACAGTGCCTGCTGACGTCTCTTCCCACTCTCTTGCTCCCGGGCCCAGAGATCCAACACCTCAGGTTTCCCCACTGGGAATATCTTCCTCTTCCAAGGCTTCTCCTGACCCGTCAGGTGAGCCTCAGTGTAAGAGGACATGTAAGAGGAAACATCTGGACTCCCCCGAGTCTATTACATTCGATACCGACTTGGATGAGTTGGAAGGATCCCCAAGGTCGCCCTCTGAGGATGTCTCTTTCTCAGACATTCTTGAAATCCTTAAGCAGAGGGGGAACTGGCCTTCCCTTAATCCTTCCGAGGACGAGTCGGTTTACCTGGAGGCTTTTGGTTTTCAACCCTCCACCTCCTGGGTGTCTCCGCCTTTCGACCCCCCTTATGGATGTGGTGGCTCGGAAGACGTGGACGGCCCCGGATTCGGTGGAACCCACTCCTCGGAGGCCTTCTAAATTCATTACGGCCCCAGCTGATAGGCAATTTTTGACAAAAGGTGTCCCGGTTGATGCCATGGTGGTGGCTGCAGCCACCAAGAAGGAACTAGCCGATCCTTCAGTATCTATCCATCCTCCTAACAAGGATTCTAGGACTATGGATAGGTACGGTAAGCGGATGTTTTCTTCAGCGACCTTTGCCATGCGGTCACTGAATTACTTGTGTCACTTCACCCGCCTTCAGAGAGATGTTCTCAAAGAGTTGGGAGAAGTTTTACAGGATCCGTCAGCTGCTGGGTCCCAGGATAAAATTAACTCCCCGCTAGGAACCCTAAACTCTATTGTTAACTCCTCCATGCGGCTCATTTCATATGCAGCCGATGGAGCGAGTAGGGCTGTAGGCACAGGAGTGGCATTAAGGTGTCACGCCTGGATGCGGCTTTGTAATTTTGCAGACCCCTTCAAGGCGTCCTTCACAAATTCTCCTTTTGATGGTTCGACCTTGTTCAGACCTCAAGTGAAAGACACCTTGACCAGATGCGAACAAGATGGCAAGACTCTTTCTGCCGTAGGAGTCCGTTTCTCCACCCCTTCAAGACCATACCGCAAGGGTCAGAAGGGTGGGAAAATGTGGTTCTGCAAATCTCAAGGAGTTACGCCTGACGCACGAGGTCAGTTTACCCCCAGAGGCAGAGGGGGTAACAACAACAGACGCCGCCCTAGGGGCAGGGGGGGTCCGCAGAATCAGGGTAGAAGGGAGCCTCTCTCTGACAAACCCTTTCAGCATCCCTGAGATGTTGCCCACCTTCGGAGGCAGTCAGGGGAAGATTGTCACTGTACCCAAAAGCCTGGCTTTCCCTTACTCAAGACAAATGGGTACAGGCGTTCATATCCAAGGGTTACAAAATTCCCTTTATCCAAACCCCAATTCAGCAAAAGGGAACCCTTCCCAGATGTTCCATCCGGTCTAAGGGAACTAGCAGTGCCAGAGATATCAAAACTGCTAGCAAAAAGAGCCAGTCCCAGCGACCAACTAGGATCCAGAATCTACTCAAGGTTCTTTTTGGTACCGAAAAAGACAGGGGACTGGAGACCAATATTAGATCTCAGCAAACTAAACAAGTTTGTAAAGAGAACAAGATTCTGGATGGTCACGCTACAGTCCATTCTACCCTTTCTGGGCAAGGACAATTGGATGTGCTCCGTGGACCTTAAGGATGCGTACTATCACATCAAAATTCACAGGCGCTCCAGAAGGTTTCTCCACTTTCGGCTGGGGGCCAGTCACTACCAATTCAGAGCCCTGCCCTTTGGTCTCACTACAGCCCCCAGAGTGTTCACCAAATGTATGGCAGCGGTTACGGCTCACCTGAGACGTCAAGGATTCCAGGTGTTTCCATATCTAGATGGCTGGCTCCTCACTGCCACCACCAGGCATCAACTTCTCCAAGCCAGAGATTACACTATTCACATTTGCAGAGGGCTAGGAATCTCTATAAATTTTGAAAAATCTGCCTTGTCGCCTTGTCAATCTATTACCTTTATAGGCGCCAATTTGGACACCATACAACTTTCAGCAAAGTTAACAGATCAAAGGGTCTTAGATATTCAAAACCACATCCATGTTCTTCAGAGCGACAAAATTCAGGCCAGGTATGTCCTGAAAATATTGGGTCTTATGGCGGCCGCTATAGGTTCATAGGTTTATACTAGGCTATCTGCCCTAAGGCATTTATAAGCCTAGCCCAAAGTTATGTGGCTTACGCCACCCCTTATGTTAGAAATAATGTGCCCATTAGTTTGTTGTGCCTCTGTCCAGCAGTGACACAGAGATGATTCCCGGGGTAAACCTACGATCTCCCATCCACCGGTCAAGATTTCTCTTGAACAGAGCCAGCGAGGTGCTCTGCCTCACATGGACCAGGATTTTATTCCACAGCATGGGGAGTCTCTGGGTGATAAATCTAACCCTCCAGCACGTCCTGTTTATATCCGTGCTAAGGTTTAAGTCACTTGCTCTAGTGGTTCTGGTGGATTTGGATTTTTTGAGGTGGCGAATGTCCATTAATTCCGGGTTGGTCATGGCCTTGTATGTCAGGCACAGGTCACCTCTGAGCAGACGGTATGCAACTGAATAGAGTTGGAGTTTCTTCAGTCTGGCAGTATATGACAGGTTTTGGAGTCCCTTTATCCTTTTGGTGAGGAACTTTTGGGGTCTCTCCAATTGCTGCAGGTGTCGGGTGAGATACATCCCGAATGGGGAATTATACTCGATCATTGGTCTGATAAGTGAAGAGTACATAGGAACAATGACCTCACTTGATCTGGATGTGAATCCCTTCATGATCAGATGGGCAATGTAGAAGGTCTTTCGAACCACTTTAGCAACGTGAGTGTCAAACGAGAGGCCAATGTCAACCTGGGTACCCAGGTCCCTGATAACCTCTTCTGTGCTTAGTGGGTTGCCACCTATATGGTAGCTTGGGGTTACCTTGTTTTTCCCGAAGGGTATGACTATACACTTTTTTGCGTTTAACTTCAGGCCATGGCTCTGGCACCAGCTATCAGTTTCCGTGAGACCCCTCTGAAGGATGTCTGTGTCCGATGTACTGTCCACTATGGCATCCAGTTTGCAGTCATCCGCAAACTTTGTCAGCCATAGTCCTCCTATGTTTGCCTGTACTTCTGAGAAGTAGATGCCGAACAATAGGGGGCCAAGGACTGAGCCCTGTGGGACACCACTTGTAACCGGCTTGGAGTCTGACATGGCTCCAGCAACTCTAACCCTGTGGGTTCTGTCCTTAGCCAGTTTGCAACCCATCTTGTGACATATGAGTTTACATTTAAGCTGGTAAGTTTCTCTATGATACCTGAGTGGGGTATTGTGTCGAAAGCTTTTGCAAGGTCAAGGTAGGCTGTATGGACTGCCTTTCCCTCATCAATGGCCTTGGTAACTGTTTCGAAGAAGTCGACCAAGTTCAAAAGGCAAGATCTGCCCTTGACAAAGCCAAACTGGGTTGGGTCCAAGGTCTGCAAGTCCCCTATGTCCTTGTTTATGAGTTCCATTATGATCCTCTCCATAGCTTTGCAGACCGGGCTTGTTAAGCTTATGGGGCGTAAATTTCCAGGGTCCGTAGAGGCACCACCTTTGTGGAGTGGGACCACAGTTGCCGTACGCCACTCCTTGGGCACATATCCTGTGGTAAGGCTAAGATTAAACAGCTGCCTTATGTGCGGGTTTAGTTCTTCATTGAGTTCATGTAGCACACAGCCGGGGACACCATCCGGTCCCATTGATGCTGTGTTTTTAGCTTTAGAGAGAGCAGCTTTCACCTGCGCATTTGAGATGTCTGGGAGGCTACACTCTGTTGGGATAGTTATCTCTCCTTTTGGGGGGGGGGGGGTGAAGTTTGCACTGAACCTGTCTGCCAGTATGTTGGCAATGTCTGTGGGTTCAGTGATTTTTGTATCATTTTGGACTAATTCTGAGCATATCTGGGAGTTTCCACCCAGGTTTCTGACATAGCTGAAGAAGGCCTTATGATTGTCTTTTGAATCTATGGCAGTTTTTTTGGCCTTGGATGATTTTATAAGGGATCGTAGTTTCTTGCTAGTACTTATCAAAGATGCCTTCCCTTTTTGGGATTTTACTCCATCATGTAATAGCTTTCTCCTCTTATTGTAAAGTTTGTTTATGGCTGGGGTCCACCAGACTGGACGTTTGCCCTTGGTGGAAAGAGTCTTGGTTTTATTTGGGATTGTGTGCTCCATGCAGTCCTGAAGGTGTTCATAGAAGGCATTTGTAAGGGCTTCCGCAGCTTGGGTTGTGGTTTCCATTGGCTCGGGGGCCTTGAAGGATACCACACCTGTCTTGAGTAGTGTGAAGTTTGCTTTAGAGAAGTTCTTCACTGTGGTTTTTTTTGTTTGGGGTGGGGGGGGGATGTGGATTTCTAGTGAGATTAGTTTATGATCTGATCTCACCAAAGAGGGATATACTTCCGGTGTGGAGCATTTTGTCCCCATGTTTGTGATGATGAGATCTAGTATATTTTCTCCTCTTGTGGGTACGGTGACTAGTTGTTCCATGGCATTTGAATTTATGAACTCCAGGAACCTTTGGGCTAGAAAGTTGGGGCTTGAGTAATGTTCCCAGTCAATATTCGGGTAGTTGAAGTCACCCAATATGATGGTGTTTGGTGATACATTTATACCCTCCAGTGTCTTCAGGAAGGCTGTGTGGGTTTCCTGAGTTTGAGAGGGTGGCCTGTAGCATGCTACAAATTGTAGAGCAGTTTTGCCTATGGTTAATTGCACCTGGATGGTTTCCGATGCTTCGTGTGTAGCCACCAACCTGGAGGTGTGGGTATCCTTGATGAATATGGATACACCCCCTCCTTTTGTGGTATGGTCTGGGTTTTGGGGCCGGAACGCATGATATGAGGTAAAACCTGATAGTGCTGGGGTGCTCTCAGGAGCCTTGAACCAGGTTTCAGTCACAGCACAGACATCGATGTTCTCCATACTGAGAAGGGCCTCGAGTGCGTGCATTTTGAGATTTAGACTTCTGGCATTGAGCAGCATTACCCTTAGTTTCTTCCCGTATTTGTTTTCTAGGGTGGTAGGTTTAGAATTTGAGCCTTGCCTAAAAAGGCACTATGGGGGTGGCAAGAGCCTTAGCCAATATCCGGAATCCCAGGGGTGACAGGTGCAAGCCGTCCCTTGAGAAGCAGCGTGGCTTGTCAAGCATGTCATCCCAAGCAGACAGACACTGGATCCCCTTTGAATGACACCAGAAATTAAGCCAATTGTTAAAGCTGATCATCTTGTCACTATACTGTGGCATCATTCGTGGTGAAGGAAGGATACTGCTCAGGGTCAGGGTCATACCTGCCTGGGCTACATAATCAGAGAGCTCCTCTCTGCCCACTTTTACATGCGTCTCCTAAAGTGAATGCTTTTCGCCCAATGGTCTTTTCAACGACTCCCTATGCATCACAAGATCATGATAACTCCAGCGTGCAAAAGGCATCTGTCCTGGTGGATATTGTCCCCTCAAGTCCATCAAGGCAGACCCTTTGTTCCTCCCTCCCCGGTCGCCATGGTTACATCGGACGCCTCCCTGATCGGGTGGGGGGGGGGCATTTTCGGGGCAGGATGGTCCATGGCACTTGGCAACCTTTTGAATGCCACCTGCATATAAATGTCCTGGAGATGAGAGCAGTGCTTTTAACATTGCAAGCCCTCCACGACTCTCTTCCCCTGGGGCCTATTGCAATACAAACGGACAGTATGTCCATAGTGTGGTATATCAACAAGCAGGGCGGAACCAAGTCCTATCCCCTATGTCGAGAGGCACTCAGACTTTGGCAGTGGGCAATCTCTTCTCAGCGGTTTCTGATAGCAACGCATATCCCCAGGAAGTCCAACATCATAGCGGACAGGTTGAGCAGAGCTATTCTCATGCCTCACGAGTGGTCTCTCAAACAGTCTGCGACGGAAGAGATTTTTCAGAAGTGGGGCCTTCCTTGCTGCGATCTTTTTGCTACACCTCAAAACAGCAAATGCCCCGACTTCTTCACCCTCTTCCCCCTTCCAGGCCATCCCCCCAGAGACGCGCTAGTCCAAGATTGGCCCCGGGGACTTCTCTATGCCTTTCCACCTTTTCCTCTAATACCACAAGTAATTCAGAAAGCAACCGCCTTGAGAGCCAAGATGATTCTCATTGCCCCTTATTGGCCTCGACAGATATGGTTTCTGTTCCTGCATTGTTATCTTTTGGTACAGCCTTGGCATCTGGACCCGGTTCCAGATCTTCTGACCCACCAGTCGGGGCAGCTGCACCAATCCATACCTTCTCTCAACCTCACTGCTTGGTTGCTCCACTTCTGTCCCTAGCCAGGCTTCCTATGATTTCTAATCCCGTCCGGGATATCATAGTAGCTTCCCTTAAATCTTCCACCAGAAGGATTTACACTAGTAAATGGCAACATTTCTCCTTCTGGGCAAAAGCTAGAAATATAGATCCCTTTACTGCTCCGATTCATTTGGTCTTGGACTTCCTAGCTGAAATTTTTCACTCAGGATCTTCTTCCTCCACAATAAAAGTTCAGTTGGCAGCCATTTCAAATTTTCATATAGGCTTGTCGGACTGCAACATCATGTCCCATAAGCTTTGCAAGGCATTCCTTAGAGGTGTATGTTTACTTAAGCCACCGATCAAAGACCCTCCACCACAGTGGGATCTAAATTTAGTCTTAACATCCTTGATTCTTCCCCCCTTTGAACCTGCGGCTTCCTGTTCATTGAAATTTCTTTCCTGGAAGACACTCTTCCTAGTCGCCATTACTTCTGCTAGGAGAGTATCTGAGCTTCATGCCCTCTGCATTTGTCCTCCCTACTTAATCTTCCACAAAGACAGAGTTTCTCTAAGGACTAATCCGTCTTTCTTACCCAAGGTGGCGTCGCAGACAAACTTAAATCAATCTATTGATCTCCCAGTTTTTTTCCCAAATTATACTAATAGAGCGGAGCAGAAACTACATTATCTGGATGTTCATCGTCAGCTCCGATATTATTTGGACAGAACCAAACAAATCAGGAAATCTGATCAACTGTTTTTATCGTATGCAGAGAACAGGAAAGGCCTTCCTATATCTAAGGTAACCCTATCTAGGTGGCTGTCTTCTGTGATTACATGTATTTATCAACTCAGAGGTAGAGAGTTGAGCCCATTCAACTAGAGCACTAGCTACATCTACAGCTTTTCAAGCTAGACTACCAATAGACACTATTTGTACAGCAGCCACATGGGCCTCTCCTCATACCTTTGCTTCGCATTACAAACTGGACTTGGCCTCCAGAAACAGGGCAAATTTTGGTTCCACCGTTCTCAAGAGTCTGTTCCGTTGAGCCACCCAGGATGAAGGTGCTAGGGACGTGGTCCCATCCAGCAAGAATGAAGGCGAGATTGACAATTTAACATTGAGAAGTTATGTACCTACCATAACGTTCCATGTTAGTTGTCTTCTCTCGCCTTCTTTCTTGCGTCCCGTCCACCATCCCCCTAGCCTGGACAGACCGAGAAGATTGTTCCTCTTCCTTGAAGAGTCCTGATCTAGTATTTCCAGCCAAATAGCTTGTCCTAGTGTCACTAGATTAGATTGGTTTCTTTGGTGGGATTATTCCGTTTTTCCTCCTCCTCTCCAGTTGGAGGATTATATTGCATAATTTTTCTTTAGCTACCAAACGAGGTCTGGGTAGTTATCGCCTAGCATCATGGGATATAGGGTTGCCTCGAGCCGGTAAAATTAGCTCTCGAACTTTAGTAAGTGGCCGAGTCCCATCCAGCAAGAAAGAAGGCGAGAGAAGACAACTAACATGGAACGTTATGGTAGGTACATAACTTCTCATTCTTGCCTATTGAGTTCGCTGCCATATGTAACCAACCAGCAGTGCTGCTTAGTGCCATTTCTGTGTGTATTCACGTGTACACACACACACACACACATGCACACGTAGACTTGTTAACCAGGTGACCCCACTGGACACAATGGACACGTGTCCTTTTTCAGTGGTCACCTTGGAACACTGGTTAAGTGAGTAGCCCACTGTCACACAGTAGGATAATGGAAGTGGAAAGAATTTAACCCATTACCCTCTGGTTACAACAGTCAGCCCTTTAACAGCTTGGAGCCTTAATCACCTGCATGAACCGTCAATCAGTGCTTCAGCCTCAGATGTATGAACTTTTATTTATTTTTATTTTGCCTTTATTTATTGGGATTGTCTGATCGAGTTTAGCACAAGCCCCTTTTCATAGGAGGCCCAGAGAGAAAAGCTCCATTTATTATATAACTATTAACACAATTAGGAATTTTTAAACAAAAATTAGAAAATTTATACAGTATGAACTTATACATGGAAGAGATCAAGCAAAAACAAGCCAGACATTATATACCATACAAGAATCCACATCTAACATATATGTATCACACACATTTTATTTATATATGAGATATTTATACAGAGAAGCAGTAGTGAGTTTACTTTATGGGAATGCATTATTCCTAGTATAGGTCCTTGTAGTAAAATCAGTTTTTGTGAAAGTTTACTTGTAAGATGAGAGAAAATTACTTTATTAAGGAATACATAGCTGCGTGAGAGTAGGAGGAATTACTGTAATGTGAAGTGAGATGTGGGAAAAGGAGTGTAGTCAGGATTGTTCTAGAGATGAGAAGAAATAAAACATGTTGGTATTATGGCAGCCCACCTGTTGAAATGCAGGAGCAGATCCATTTTTCTGTCAGGTGACATTTTAATTGTTTATTAAGGAATTGCCA
This sequence comes from Protopterus annectens, assembly GCF_019279795.1. Classification (NCBI taxonomy): domain Eukaryota; kingdom Metazoa; phylum Chordata; order Ceratodontiformes; family Protopteridae; genus Protopterus; species Protopterus annectens. Next base: position 772,755,437 of record NC_056751.1, read on the forward strand.
TTTTAGTCAAATTTTAATGCTAGAGGGGTGGAGTTCCACATTTCTGAAATTTTGTTTGAGTATAGGCCGGGGAGTCTCTTGCAGAATCGTAAGATTTCATTATAGCAAGCAGAGGTTTGTTTTTGATCTTGGTTGTCTTTCAGATAGAGTTTTATGATGATTCTTGTGGCTGGACAGTTATTTGGCGTATTTTATTTATTGACATTTGTTTAGAGAATGTCCAGTTTGATAATTTTTTCTGTTTTCATTGGTGGCTTGGGGAGAAAAGCTCCACAAATGTCAGTTCAAAAAGATACATGCATATAGATGAAAACTGACATCATGTTCATATATATATATATATATATATATATATATATATATATATATATATATATATATATATATATATATATATATATATATATATATATATATATATATATGTGTTTGTGTGTGTGTGTGTATATGTATGTATGTATATGGGAACACTTTATAATCTTGAAATTCTGAAATACCGAATTTCAGAATCTCGAGATCATAAAGCAGAAAGTTCTAAATACCGAAACCCCAGAAGCGCGAATTTCAAAATCCCGATGTTCGGAGATGTTGAAGTAGCGCTTCTGATGTTGCGGTGTTTGAATGGATAGGTGGAAGTTCAGGTAAGTATGGATGTTTAAGGGTGTTGGTTAGGGGCTTTAGTGTGTGTCAGTGTGTGTTGTGACTGTGATGTGCATGTGCAAGGGGAATGTAGGTATGTGGTGGTGTTTTTGTGTGTTTGTCTGTGTAGTGTGACCCTGGAGTTAGTATATTTAAGTAGGGGGGTGTGGAGTGTGCAGCCTCCCACTTGGGGGGTGCAGGGAGGCTTGTCCCCCTGCTTGTATGTAGTGTAGGTTTGTATGTTTGTGTGTGGGGGAAGGTGTGTGTTTGTGTATGTGTGTGGTGTATGGTTAGTGTAGGATTCGCGGTTTTAAAATTCATGCTTTTGGGATTTCGGTATTTAGAGCTTTTGGCTTTATGGTCTCAAAATTCTGAGAGTCAGTATTTCGGGATTATAAAGTGTGTGTGTGTGTGTGTGTATGTATATATATATATATATATATATATATATATATATATATATATATATATATATATATATGGGTTCCGTTCAGAAGCTTGAAATACTGAAATCTTGAATTTCAGTATTTCGAGCACAAGACGCCGAATCCACATAATAGCGAAAGTTTAGAAGCGTGAAATTCAAAACCTGGAATACCGGAGGTTTTGAATTTCGCGCTTCTAAAGTTCCTCTATGGTTATGTATTCAGGTAAGTGTGTGTGTTAAGGGGTTTGGGTAGGGGCTTGGGTAGGGGCTGTGGTGTGTGTCAGTGTGTTTTGTTGCTGTGATGTGTCTTTGTGAAGAGAAAGTAGCTTGTGTGGTGGTGTTTTGTGTGTGCTTGTATGTAGTGCAACCTCGGAGTGAGAATATTTAAGTAGGGGGGTTGTGGGGGGTGCAGTATGTGTAGTAGAGTGATTGTGTGTGTGTGTGTGTGTGTGTGTGTGTGTGTGTAGTAAAACCATAATAATAATTACAAATATCATGTAGCATTGACTCGTCTTTGCATGTTATAAGTTACTGAGTTTACTGCTACTGATAAAGCAGATATCAGAGTAGAACATTCAAATAGTGGTAAGGGGGAGGAGGGAGTGAGAAATAAGTACTTGTTAGAGGTGATACGTGAGATGGATATGGGAGATGAGAAATGATCAGTAAAAGAAAGAATAAGACTTAAGGAAATAAGAGTCACTAAAAACAAGGAAAACTAGAGCGAGGGTGTGTGCATGTATTGGAGGAATATGAGCCAAAATTATTACCAGGAGAGCAGCAGGTGTAAAGGCAGACATTTGAGAACCTTTCTTTAAGTTGTAGCGTAAATGAATGTTATGTATCGTCCTGATTGGTGCAGGGATCATATGCCAGACTTTTACTACACAGTGTGAGTACAAACTTTAACCGCAGGTTTTGTAAGGCTTATACACATCAAGTAGATCTTTGTCCGAAGATTGAAGGTGATGATTTTGGAAGTACTGGTGGAGAATTGTACTTATAGCTGGACAGGAAGTGCGATTTAGTATAATTTTATGTCCTAAGAAAAGTTTGGTATAATTTAGCTTGTAGGAAAATAACTAATTTAGAGTTTTTTAGAGCAGAACAGTGATGTGTTCTTTGACGTGTACTAGCTGCAAATTTGTTGTAACCTTGTTCTAATTTAGATATGAGGGTGACCTGAAGGTTAAGTCAAGATGGGAGAACCATATAATAGGGGAGAGTAGGTATGTGTAGTGACTCTGGCGGATGCAGTAAGGAATGCTTTGGCTCTGTATAGCATTCCTAGTTTTTTGAGAGTTTGTTCCTGTGTATATGGCATATTTGAGGTTATCTGTTGTAACCCCCGAAAGTAGCATATTTTACTTTGGATTAAGGAGTTAGTGGTTACAAAGCCAGCTTTTAATAGAGTTAAAGGCATATTGTGTAATCATTTCTAATTTTATAGCTTGTCTGTGAGGCAGAGAAGGGTGTAATTGTCTGCATTACTGTTCAAGGAATGCCTGTTACGTAGAAGTACAAAGATTGTTTATAAAGAAATTTAATAGAAGATCAGGGTTAAAATCTTGTGGAACACCAGCATTGATGGGCAGATGGGGGAAGGGGTAAGATTCCATTTGTCCTCCTGGTTGTGTTCTGACAAGGAAATATTAAACCACTGAAGTGTAGCTTGAGATACTCATTGTGGACAGTTGTAGTAGGAGTTTGTTATGAGAGACAGTGTGGACAGCTTTTATGTTATTTATGAAAGTTAGGGGACCAAATGTGGAATGTGCAGGTCTAACACCATATTGAGCATTGGTGAGTAATCTTTCCTTTAAGAGATGCGGGGGTAGTTGTTTATGGAGACATGTTTGCAATAATCGTCAGAGGAGGGAAAAGACGGCAATGAATCTGAAATTAGATTTCTCTGTATTAATGCCACCTTTTGTGGAGAGCGGTGATGAGGCATTTTTTTCAGATTGTAGGAATACGGTATACTACCTGTATTGACCTGTTTATAGGGTTGGAGACTGGATATGTAATGGATTTAGCAGCAATTTCTTTAACACCTTCATTGAATTATCCCTTAAGACATAGGCAAACATACATTTATTTAAGTGAAACCAAACCATATTAACATGTGCCCAGTTACAAATATTATATATTACATGTATTCTTTTGTATAGTTGTCATAGAGCCAACATTACATAAATCAATCAGTTCCTGCCTTCCCTTAAACCTCACTCTTCCAAGAGATTATTCTGTATGTATTCTTCCCACAATTTCCATTTTTTTCTGTGTAATTTGTTCCTACCCTTTTATAAAAATCCCACTTCCAGTTTTCTTCATAGGTGGATACTGGGCTATTGACCCAAACGCCTTTATAAGTCTAGCCATATGTGCCCAATATAATACTAGAGAAACTCAATATAAAGGATATTGCCAAAACACGAGATCTTGGTTAGCAATGACTGCCTATATCTACGAGGGTCATAGGTGATATCTCAGCAGAAATTTACGGGTTCCCATCCAGTCATCCAGGCTACACTTGAACAAGGGTCATAGAGGGGCTCTGTTTAATGTGAATTGGTAGCCTCTTCTAGAGGAATGGCAACTTCTGCAAAACACATCTGTCTCTCCAGAAGGTCCTATTTATGTCGCAGTCCAGGTTAAGGTCCCTGGATCAGGTGACCTTGTCCCATGTGACTTGCAGATGTGCAGCATTTTTATTAGGTTTGGATCCAAGATCGCTCTGTAGGCCAGGCACAAGTCTCCTGTAAGTAGTCTATACACTACTGAGTGCAGTGAGAGTGACTTCTGTCTGTCAGTGTATGACGTGCTGGAGTCCCTGAATTTTCATGGTTAAAAATCTCTGAGGGGTCTCAAGTTACTGCAGGTGCCTGGTAAGGTACATATCAAAGGCAGCATTGTACTCTGTTATTAGCTTGATGAGGGTCGAGTACAGGGGAATTAAGACCTATATCCGTCTTGAGGCAATGCCTTTGCTAATGAGGGGTGCAATGCAGAATGCTTTCATTCTGGTTCTGCCAAACCATTTGACTGTGGGTACTCAGGGCTACTCATGACATGAGTAAAGTCCCATTCTTCAGCAAATCGTTTACACTGTTGGCTTGTAAACTCCGTGCCATTGTCAGAAATAACAGTATGTGGACTACCATGAACTGCAAAATGACGCTTCATCTTAGTAATGAGAGTACTGGATGCTAGGTTAGGAAGTAAGTCAATCTCGAGCCAGTTGGAGTAAGAGTCTACTAACACCAAATAAAATGTTGACCATTCCACTCGAAAATGTCTGTGGCTACTGTCAACCAAGGTAGTTCAGGAATCTTCAGGAATCTGGTTTAGCTGAAGAGGTTCCTTCTGTTGATGTGGCGTAGTACTATAGCACACAGAACAAGATGGAAGTGCTCTTTCAATGTCTTGTGACATAGAAGGCCAAAATACTAGACCTCTCGCTCTTCTTTTGGCAGAATTGACTCCTGGGTGACCACGATGCAAGATAGTAATGTACTCTTGTTGCAATGACTTTGGAACAATTAATCTCATCTCTGTATGGAAAATAAGGTTGCACTTCTTATGGTGAACTAGATTGCTTTGACATCCATCCTTGATTAATAAAGTGGTTGAGCCTTTGTAAAACTGTATCTGTTTCTGTGTGATCTCTCAACTCATTAAAAATTTCTCACTTCCATGACTTCGGAATCAAGGTTCTCATTCTTATGCTGTTCTGTGGTGCTTGTGGGTGATGTTGATAATGTATCAGCAAGATAAAGAAGTTTGCCTTTCTTGTAAGACAAGATTGAAATGATACTTTTGCAATCTTGGCATCATGTATTGCAGTTGGGCTGGAGCTGAATGCATAGGTTTTCTCAAGACAGTGACTAGAGAGAGGTTGGTGGTCTGTTTCGATCTGGATAGGGCTGTGATAAACATAATCATGGAACTTCAAACATGCAAACACAAGTGATAAACATAATCATGGAACTTCAAACATGCAAACACAAGTGATAAACACAATCATGGAACTTCAAACATGCAAACACAAGTGATAAACATAATCATGGAACTTCAAACATGCAAACACAAGTGATAAACACAATCATGGAACTTCAAACATGCAAACACAAGTGATAAACATAATCATGGAACTTCAAACATGCAAACACAAGTGATAAACATAATCATGGAACTTCAAACATGCAAACACAAGTGATAAACATAATCATGGAACTTCAAACATGCAAACACAAGTGATAAACACAATCATGGAACTTCAAACATGCAAACACAAGTGATGAACACAATCATGGAACTTCAAACATGCAAACACAAGTGATAAACACAATCATGGAACTTCAAACATGCAAACACAAGTGATAAACATAATCATGGAACTTCAAACATGCAAACACAAGTGATAAACATAATCATGGAACTTCAAACATGCAAACACAAGTGATAAACACAATCATGGAACTTCAAACATGCAAACACAAGTGATGAACACAATCATGGAACTTCAAACATGCAAACACAAGTGATAAACACAATCATGGAACTTCAAACATGCAAACACAAGTGATAAACACAATCATGGAACTTCAAACATGCAAACACAAGTGATGAACACAATCATGGAACTTCAAACATGCAAACACAAGTGATGAACACAATCATGGAACTTCAAACATGCAAACACAAGTGATGAACACAATCATGGAACTTCAAACATGCAAACACAAGTGATGAACACAATCATGGAACTTCAAACATGCAAACACAAGTGATGAACACAATCATGGAACTTCAAACATGCAAACACACGTGATGAACACAATCATGGAACTTCAAACATGCAAACACACGTGATGAACACAATCATGGAACTTCAAACATGCAAACACACGTGATGAACACAATCATGGAACTTCAAACATGCAAACACAAGTGATGAACACAATCATGGAACTTCAAACATGCAAACACAAGTGATGAACACAATCATGGAACTTCAAACATGCAAACACAAGTGATGAACACAATCATGGAACTTCAAACATGCAAACACAAGTGATGAACACAATCATGGAACTTCAAACATGCAAACACAAGTGATGAACACAATCATGGAACTTCAAACATGCAAACACAAGTGATGAACACAATCATGGAACTTCAAACATGCAAACACAAGTGATGAACACAATCATGGAACTTCAAACATGCAAACACAAGTGATGAACACGATCATGGAACTTCAAACATGCAAACACAAGTGATAAACATAATCATGGAACTTCAAACATGCAAACACAAGTGATAAACACAATCATGGAACTTCAAACATGCAAACACAAGTGATGAACACAATCATGGAACTTCAAACATGCAAACACAAGTGATGAACACAATCATGGAACTTCAAACATGCAAACACACGTGATGAACACAATCATGGAACTTCAAACATGCAAACACAAGTGATGAACACAATCATGGAACTTCAAACATGCAAACACAAGTGATGAACACGATCATGGAACTTCAAACATGCAAACACAAGTGATGAACACGATCATGGAACTTCAAACATGCAAACACAAGTGATGAACACAATCATGGAACTTCAAACATGCAAACACAAGTGATGAACACAATCATGGAACTTCAAACATGCAAACACAAGTGATGAACACAATCATGGAACTTCAAACATGCAAACACAAGTGATGAACACAATCATGGAACTTCAAACATGCAAACACAAGTGATGAACACAATCATGGAACTTCAAACATGCAAACACAAGTGATGAACACAATCATGGAACTTCAAACATGCAAACACAAGTGATGAACACAATCATGGAACTTCAAACATGCAAACACAAGTGATGAACACAATCATGGAACTTCAAACATGCAAACACAAGTGATGAACACAATCATGGAACTTCAAACATGCAAACACAAGTGATGAACACAATCATGGAACTTCAAACATGCAAACACAAGTGATGAACACAATCATGGAACTTCAAACATGCAAACACAAGTGATGAACACAATCATGGAACTTCAAACATGCAAACACAAGTGATGAACACAATCATGGAACTTCAAACATGCAAACACAAGTGATGAACACAATCATGGAACTTCAAACATGCAAACAGACGTGATGAACACAATCATGGAACTTCAAACATGCAAACAGACGTGATGAACACAATCATGGAACTTCAAACATGCAAACACACGTGATGAACACAATCATGGAACTTCAAACATGCAAACACACGTGATGAACACAATCATGGAACTTCAAACATGCAAACACACGTGATGAACACAATCATGGAACTTCAAACATGCAAACACACGTGATGAACACAATCATGGAACTTCAAACATGCAAACACACGTGATGAACACAATCATGGAACTTCAAACATGCAAACACAAGTGATGAACACAATCATGGAACTTCAAACATGCAAACACAAGTGATGAACACAATCATGGAACTTCAAACATGCAAACACAAGTGATGAACACAATCATGGAACTTCAAACATGCAAACACAAGTGATGAACACAATCATGGAACTTCAAACATGCAAACACAACAGCCAAAAGCTCTTTCTCCATCTGGGCGTACTGGAGTTCTTGATGCAGAGGCAACAGGTTGATCCTCTTGTAAAATGACTGCACCAAGACCAAATTTCGAAGCATTACAGGAAAGTATAACTGGTTTGTGAATATCCATAATATCTGAGAGTTGGTGGACTAGCAATTCTATTTTATGACAGCAAATGCTGTTTGGTGTTGCTCTAACCAAGACCAGGCTGCATCTTTGTGTCGGCTCTCTGAGTGGTGCTGAAAGTTGGCGCAAGTCTGGAATGAACTTGCCTAGATCGTTAACCACGTCAAGAAGCATTGCAGGGATTGAACATTGTCTGGAGCTGGCATCACGAGAATGGCTGTTTGCTTAGAAGGGTCTGGTCATAGGCCTGCGTTAGCAAATAAATGACCAACATAAGTAACTTCTTGTAGTCTAAACTTGCATTTGTGTGGATTGAGCTTAAGATTCACTTGACATGCCCTTTCTAGAACTTTTCTGAGGTTTCTGTCTTCAGCTTCATCATGACCTCCTTACTAGTATGTCATGTACTATAATAGCACAAGGATAACCACAAAAATATTTGCTCCATTGCACGTTGAAAGACTTCACTTGCAGAATTTATCCCAAATGGCATTCTCAGAAGTCTGTACCTGCCAAACAGAGTACTGAACGTAGTTGTTAATGATAATTAATGATTTTTTGTCAAGCTGAATTTGCCAAAATTAACTCTTTGCATCTAAGACAGAAAAAATAGTGGCATAAGTGCTGCTAATTCAACTGTGCGCATTGTATGATGAGGTCTTTTTAGTGCTTTGTTCAATCTCGTGATCAATACGTATTCTGATGTCATCTGAGCTTTTCTTAAGAGTTATCACTATGGAAGATACTCATTTGGAGTTTCAGCTGGACAAATCACACCTTGTTGCACCATTTTATCTAGCTCTGCTTTGACTCTGTCCTGCATGGCTATTGGAAGTTTATGTGCTGGTCTGATAACTGGACTGACAGCTGGGTCTAACTTCATGGAGTACACAACTGGAAGTTTGCCTAGTTTGTCTTCAAAAAGATCAGCATAGGTGGAAAAAATGTACTGGGCTAAACTGGAGTGGTGGTCTTTTAAGCTAACATGGTATTCTTCCTTATTAAATGAAAGCAGTCCCGTTTTCAAAGTATCCCTGAGCCCTAATAATGACTGGACATGCCTCCTGACCACAAAAATAGCAAGTCGTAGCTTTTTCCTGCAAAGTAACATGAAAGCACTACTGAGCCTTCGGTTTGAATTTCTTCACCTCTATAAGCAGCAAGCTTCACAAACCTTGCCAAATCAAGTCTTTCACCATTACACACACCAGTAAATGTTTCTTCTGACATAACATTGCACTTGGAACCTGTATCAACTTTGAGCTCTGTGGGTTTGCCTTTTGTCCGAACAGTACAAAATAATTCATTCTTTGCCATCAAATTTACTGCATTGACTGTTTCATGAAGCACAGACACACCACCAACATAAAGAGTAGGGTTGCAGCTTTCTAACTGATAAACTCGTTTCATAAAATGTTCCCTTTTAGTGAAAGAATGTGGGTCTTTTGATTTACAAAATCTTTTGAAATTATTTCATTTATTGCATTTGTGGCATTGCTGACCAAAAGCTAAACATGTTTCCTTTAAGATTCATGACTTCCACTACAGTCACGACAGTTGGCAATGAAACTAGGTTGGGACTCATGCTTTGAGTTTGCTGACTCAGTCTTATGCTTCACTGAGACTGTGCGAACTTCGGAATTTGCTAGAAAGTTCTGGGATTTACCAGTGAGTGCTGCAGGGGCTACAGCTGCTGCCATGTGCTTAGGCCTGTTTCTTTTAACCACGTGCAACATACTATGAACATGAGCTTTACCACTGTCTTTTCTAGAGCTATTCTCATTTGTAAGCATATTTGTGTGCTTTTTTTCTGAGCTCATATATCTGACAAATCTCAATGGCTTTATTCAAAGTTAAATCACTGTCACGAAGCAAAATCATTCTCACAGCATCATCTTAAATACCACACACAAGTCTGTCTTTTATCAGCTCATCCTTTAAATCACCAAATTTGCACATTGTAGCCTTATTTCTCAGGTCAGTTATATATGCTACAAAAGTTTTACCAGGCTTTTGCTCCCTTGTGTAAAATAAGTGCCTTTCCATTGTACCATTTGTTTGGGGGTTGCACATTTCTCTATATTTACATTTTAAGCACTCCGTGTCCTCGCTCGACTCAGCCTGTACAACAATATGTTGGTTTTCTCCCTCCTATGTAGACAGCAGATATATATACACAAATAAAGTTTCCTTTCTGTGGCTTCTGACCCAGCTAAATTAAGTAGAGTAAATGCCTGACCACTTCATCGTTATTAAAAATGCAGCCTGTATGAAAATGTTGTACTCTTGCTTAAACACACTCCAGTTCTCCGCAATCATCTTCTTTTTTTGGCTTTTCCCAGTTAGGGGTCACCACAGTAGATCATTTGTCCACTCATGATTGGCAGTGGAGTTTTACGGTGTTGAGTTGCCAGCTCGGCGCCCAACCTTCGGAAGGCACACACATGCACACACTCACGCCTAGGGCCAATTTAGAGTGTCCAGTCCACCTACAACATGTCTTTGGGATGTGGGTGAAAACTGGAGCACCCAGAGGAAACCCACATGACCACAGGGAGGACATGCAGACTCCACACAGAAGGCATCCCAGCCGAGGATCAAACCGGATAACCTCTTACTGTCAAACACAAGTGCACTGGGTTTTCAAAATCTGTCTGCCATGCCCACAAAGTATACACAAACACACTGAAAATATGGCCCTTGTAATTCTGTACGAACAAACTGTTCTGTGAGCTTGTAATAACATTCGAATGCTCAGTAAACTCTTTGAAATACTGTACTTTGTGAAATATGCTCTGCAATGGCTGTATTCTGTGAAGTATGCCCTGTAATGGCTGTATTCTGAGAAATAACTTTACTGTAACAGTGCAGAAACATGCGAACACTTTATACACTCTGATAACTTGGATATAGTCACTTAATATGAAAAATACATGCTTTGTGAAAATGTGGTCGTTTCCCTTTATTTTACTTGTTGTATGCAATTCGGACTTTATTTCAAACATTTTCCGTAGTAATTTGAACATTTTTAGCAATATCATACATATCAGTTTATGCAAATATAATTTAGAACGTCCTGCATGCCTCGTTTCATATTTTACGAAAAAGAAATTGTGCTGATGTTAAGAGAAAAAGTTTTAAAACATACTGTTATTTGTCTTTTTTCTCTTCTTGTAAAGTGAACATGTTATTTGTTGGGATATGCCTATCAAAGATGGGCCTTATCTGTGAACAAAATGCAGCATTGCTTATGAACCTGAATAATAACTGTTTTCTGCATTTCAGAATAAAGAGATTTGGTTATAGCTTGGTGAAGCCTGGGATAAGGGCCTTGGCCGAGTAAGAGTTAATTTACTGAAGCAGGCTGTGTGTCCTGGAAAATTTGAGCTACCATTGTTGAACTGAACATTCTGTACTTCTTGAACATTCTGTACTAACTGTTGGTTTGAGGTGATTTGTGCTAAACATGTTTATCCTATATGTTTTTCATAGCCAACTGTCAACGGTCAGAAATGTTACAAAAAGTTGTTTTGCTTGCAGTATAAAAGTTGATGTCAGTAAACAAGTTGACCAGAGGAGATCATCTTGGCCAACATGCTGTGTAATCTGGTTAGTTGCTAATAAAGAAGTTTTTCATCACCTGAAGCAGATGTGACTCGTTTTAATTTTTCTTCTGACATTTTGGTCCTTCGGACCGGAAACCTTTACGAAGATACGGATCAGACCGACAGAGAGACCGAAAAACCTGTGCAGGTGAGGGTTTCTCATCTTAAGATTCCCTCAACTGAAAGCCCTCCGACTGATTTGTCATTGAAAGGAGGCCGGCCGCTCTCTGACCCCTATCTGAGGGACGGTTTCTGAACCAAAAGGGGAAACGGAGTCTCATCTGGTTCAGGTAGGATGAAAAATAAATTCTCTTTTAATTTAATTTAACCTTGTCGACAAGGGTTTTATTTTTAGTTAAGGGTGGGTGGGATTACTTGTTAAGATTATTTTGTTAGGATCACCCGTTAAGATAGCCCCATTTTATAATAAGCCCTGTAAAATAACTTTGATACAGTCCTAAAATAAGAAATATAGGGGAAACATGGGTTCGAGTTGCTGCAAGTGTGAGAGTGATGTCTGTTTAAATGTTGATGCTAAGTATATGAAAGGTTTAAACAAAAATAATGTTAAATTTTTGAAAAAGTGGAAGTTGAGATATGATTGTGATGGTACCCTGAATAAGAATGCCTGTGCAAAATTGGTTAGAGATTTGAAAAGAGATGCGGGAACTAGAACTAAAAAGCAAAGACAATTGGGATTTCCCCAAGCACAAAAATGGTTAGAAGAAGCAAATAGACGAGTTACAAAAGAAAAACAGTGCCAGGAAAAAGAAAAAATAAATCAAAAGGGATCACTGGTGCCAAGTGGAAAAGTAGTTTTATTTTTAGATAAGGAGGATGAGCATACAGTTTGTGCGGTACAAAGGCAGGCTACTGCCCCACCGTATGGGGAAATTGCTGCTGCCGTACCGGCGGAACCTCCTCAATATCAGTCTGAAGATGTGGGATCTGTACAGCAGGGTGGGTTATTGGCTGCTCAAGGAGCGTTGTGGCCTCAATTTACCCACAAATTCCGTAGTACCCAAGGTTGCTTTGCAACAGGTAGACCAACCTATGCAGTTAAGGTCAGGACCAGCAGGGCAAGGACGTTGGGCCATTAAACTTTCTGACTACTCAGAAGCTCTTCCCTTAATACAAGTCGCAAACCCACAAGCAGGGGATGTTGGACAAGAGCCAACTATTTTAGTTTATCGTCCCTGGGCTAGAGAGGATATAAAACGAGCTACAGATGGTATTCCTCATCCCAAGGTTAATTTTCAAAAGTTTTCTGAGGACATAGTTGGTATGCGTTTAAGTTATCATCTAAATGGTTTAGAAGTAGAACAAGTAGTGCGACAAATCCTGGGTCCAGATTGGCACTTAGTTTGTGGTACTTGGACATGTAAGGCAAATGACAGCACTACATTAAAGCATAATTCTGGAGTGTTCGACACGCGAGTCACTGATCTGCTGAAGAGAATTTCTGATAAGTGGCGTCCAAGAGCAGATTGGACAGTAATAAATCATTGCATCCAAAATGATGATGAATCTGTAGATCACTATATTGTAAGATTGACAGAAGTGTTCAATAACCATTGTGGAATGATGATTCCGCAGGATCAGACCAATGATAGTCCGTATGAACAGCAATTGAAAAACGCTTTTCGTAAGGGTTGTAGGGCTCCGATAAGTAGTTTTATAACTAAGCATATGGTAGATCATAGAACATGTAGACTGCAACCTTTGTTTGAATATGCACGGCATGCTGAGTGACATTTTAATCTAAAAAAGAAAAAGAAAGTACAAGTGTTAGCAGTAGGGGATGATGGTGGTATATTCCTAGTACAGGACCAAAGGGGGCAAGGGTGCCATGGTGGCGTAAAAAAAGTGGGGGCCCGAAATGGGACACGTTAAATAAACTGGGTGGACATTCAGAGGAATATGAGGGGAGGTTAAAATGTGGAGAATGTTTTAAATGCGGTAGACGTGGGCACTTCGCTGCCGACTGTGAAGAGTGTCAACACCCCCCACAGCTTACGAACAAGGGCTCCGCATGACTATATGATAGTAAAGGAAGGCGCGAAATTCATTATTGTGATTATTGTAGAGAAGAAGAAAGTGAGAATGATTATGATGATGATGAGGTAGACACTCTCTGCGATGAATGTCAGAACACTCAGAAGGAAGGGCGGGATTGTGACTGTGAAGTCATAAACCTGGCAAATTTGGGTATTGCTATGCATCTAGATCAAAAACCCATGATAGAGTTTTTGGTTGAGGGACAGAAATTAGAGTTTTTATGTGATTCAGGTGCATCGCGTACACTTTTGGGTCCAGCAGTTCTGCCCCCGAACTGTGAGACGGACGAGTCTGTCCTTGTGAAAGCGGCAAACGGGAAAATCTATAAGGAACCACTGTCTCATCCTCTATTGTTCACAGATCCGCAAACAAACCAAACTGTAAGGTGTAGGGTAATTATATCGAAAGTTTGTCCAATTAATTTGCTGGGAAGAGATTTGATGCATTCGTTTGGAATAGCGGCAATTCCCACACCTAAAGGCATTGAGGCGAAAAGGTTAGCGGATGGCTTGGTGGTACAGGGAGTACAAGACTTGTTTTACTGGTATAGCCAGGACTTGATTTCAAACGGGCTGTGGAGGGTTGATACAGATTTAATCAACCTAGCTTTAAGTAAATCTAGGAGCGGGTCACCTCAGGTTGTGGCACACTTACATTGTACAATGTTCTACAGAAAGGCCCCTGGTCCGGATAAAGAATTTGAAAAATAATTCTTTAAGCACAAACGTGCAAGGATAATTTTGAATGATATGTTTTGGGATACGCAAGGTAATACAGTAGTGACCTGTACTTTGACCAAGGAAATGAGTTCTTTATATCGCTAAGGTTATAGCCCATATATTTCAGTTACTAAAGCGGTGGGGACACATTGGGTAGATTTGGCGAAAAAGGTAACGAATTGGGACAAAATGTCCGAAAATCAATTGAAAGATCAACAGATCCAGGTACAAAGATTAAATTGGGTGACTTGGGCACAACCAAGTGTGCACCTCAGGGATGACAAAACAGAAATGGCATGACAAATCCTTCTAACTCAAGAGGAAGATAGTGCGTTAAGTGCCTTACCTGTAGATTTATGGTCAAAAGGTAAAGGGGATGTAGGACTGATGAAAACAGCAGGTGAAGTTTGTATAACTCCAAAGTCAGGTTTTAGACCTCGTAAGCACCAATACCCGCTAAGTAAACAAGCAGAGGAAGGAATTAAGCCAGTTATTGAGCAGCTAAAACAGGTGGGAATTCTTGTTGAATGCCCAGATTCGCCCTGCAATACTCCGTTGTTTCCTGTAAAGAAACCAGATGGTTCAGGATTTACAAGCAGTTAATTCGGCTGTGATTCCAAGAGCACCGGTGGTCCCTGACCCCTATATATTACTTAATGATTTACTACCTCAGCACAGATATTTTTCTGTTATAGATATAAGCAATGCCTTTTTCTCCATGCCACTACATAAGGAGAGTAGATTTTGGTTTGCATTCACTTATCAAGGTAAAAGATACACCTACACCGGACACCTCTTAGACTTAAGGTGTTTTGGTGTAAGGGGTTTTCAACTTATGCAAAGCAATTCTGTTTATCTTGTTTATTATGTGCAAAGTATCATGCTCAGGGGGAGTTAAAAAGTCTCAGCAGGCATTCCCCACCCCTCCATATCCATTCCACACACTCTGTATGGACTTTATTGAATTGACACCCTCAGAGGGAAAACGGTTCTGTTTAGTCATTATTGATGCTTTTTCTAAATGGGTGGAAGCTTTTCCAGTAAAGCACCCGAATGCACAAACAGTAGCAAAGCTTTTGAATACAGAAATAATTCCCTGATTTGGTTTACCAAGACTCATTTACAGTGATAATAGGTCTCATTTTGTTAACCAGATTGTTCAGAGGTTGGATCAAGTGTTTCAAATTGATCTTAAGTATCATTGTGCTTGCCATCCCCAATCAGCTGGACTGGTGGAAAGACACACCGGTGTCTTGAAGAGTAAGCTCTGCAAACTAATGGCAGAAACACATAGATCATGGACTGCTTGCCTTCCTTTGGCACTCCTGTATATGCGAATCTCACCTTCCTACAAAGGACTTACACCATTTGAACTTTTGTTTGGGAGACCATATTACGTCCCACAGTGGCAAGGATTGTTGCCAGCGGAGCGTGAGGGGGGTGAGGATCTAGCGGATTATATGAAGAAGCTGCTAAATGTCAAATCTCTTGTAACCAATGACTCCTTTGCAGATTCCAGAAATGAAACCTTGTTAAGCATGGCACCCGGGGACTGGGTGTGGATCCGAATTGTGAAAAGAAAGAATTGGTCATCCCCCAGGTGGGAAGGCCCATACCAAGTACTTATCTCGACACCTACGGCTGTAAAGATCGCTGAGAGGACTTCGTGGATTCATATCACCCACTGTAAAAAACTCAAGGCTCTTCCTTCTGCCATTGACATTGGTCAAACTCCACCGGACCTCTGAGCGCAAAGTCTGCCTACAAAGGGGGATTAGCCCAATAGGGGTTAGTTCGTCTCAAACCCAGTGAAGAAACCAACGGCGCGAAGTAGTCCTTAGGGAGGATGGCCATGTTCAACTGGTACTTGAACTGTCACATGATGATGATTTTGGTGGCGAAAGTAAATATGTCCATACGAGAAGGAACAGTTGCAAGAGAAAAAGGTATGGTGGTGCTGCAAGCGCAAACAGGTGTTACTACTGTGTTTAAGGTGAAACTTTGTGAAGGAATTTTAGACTGTTCTAAATGGAAAAATAATAATTTCTTGACTCGTGCAAAATACTTGTGCAATAGAGACTGTACGTCCTGGTCAAATGTTTGGTGGTCAACAGATGTGAATGGATGGGAAACAAGTGGTGCAGTGATACCAGAGAAAGATAAAAGCAGGCAACAAAGAATAAAAATTGTGCATTCCCAAGGTACCTGAGCAGTTACTATAACCATTGTGTCACCACAAGAAAGTGATTCAGGAGTTTATGGAATCTGAGTATCCCTTCCAACTAGAACTGATCCTTTGGGGACCCAACAACTTAAAGTTCAAAGCCTTAAGAATGCTACAAATAAAGCAGATTTTGCCTTCACAGAAGAAGAACAATTGTTACTCGAGACGGGATTCGTACACCATAATGAATGGTTATCTTGAGTTAGATATAGTACCCGAGAAGCACATCGTGAAAACTGTATTTCTTGTGCTGAAGGTAAACAGCAATTAGCAACAGTCCCATTGATGCAAGATGAAGGTAACCTAACGTGTCTGTTGAAATTATTCTTCAACAAAACTGAAGATAAATGCAAAAATGAAACTCAGCGTTTTCCAGTCATAAGCAAAGTTGAGAAACCGCCTGCAGCGATTTCCTTTCCAGGTTCGTATATGTGCATTTTCAGAGATGGCACAGGGAAGAATTATGGCAATATGGGACAGAACTATTGCAGTGTTACTGTGAATGGCAATGAGAATCCATTTCTGGAGAACCAAACTCATAGTTTAGCAGACGTATGGTGGTTATGTGGAGACAACAAACTCAGATCAAGGCTTACGATTCCCTGGAAGGGAACTTGCGCACTTGTAAAGTTAATTCTGCCATTCTACATTTTCCCAGTTCCAGCAAGCAGTTTCGTAAGAGAACCTGAAATAAAGCCAAAGTGGTTGAGTAGGAGAAAGAGAGAGGCACCGAAGCAATCCTTCGATAACGGTGTCTACATCGATAGCATTGGCGTACCAAGAGGTACCTGATGAATACAAAGCAATAAACCAAATAGCAGCTGGTTTTACATCCATCTTTGTCTGGATTCAACCTAATAAGAATGTGGGCTGGATCAACTACATTTACTATAACCAGCAGCGTTTTGTGAACTATACCAAAGATGCATTGAAAGGAATTGCTGAACAACTGGAGGCCACTTCGCAGGTGGCATGGCAGAATCGAATTGCATTGGATATGCTCCTGGCCAAAGAAGGAGGAGTTTGCAAGATGTTTGGGATTTTCTGTTGTACATATATTCCAAACAACACTGAGCCTGATGGAAGTATCACTCGAGCTTTGAAAGGTTTGGAGATGTTATCCGAAGAATTGGCAGAGAACTCTGGGGTAAGTAATCCTTTACAGATTTTCTACAAGCGGGATTTGGAAAATGGAGTCATCTCATCAGCAGTTTCCTGGTGTCCATTGGAGTCGCTGTGGCTATCGTGGTGGTATGTGGTTGTTGTTGTATACCCTGTATTAGAGGTCTTCTGCAAAGACTGGTTGATACTGCTGTTACGAAGATGATGTACCAGCAATTGCAACAGACTGATGAAAGTGAATACATTGAAATGTGACTTTTTGCAAATGTTTTTGAAGTTTAAAAATTTGTCTTGCTAATGAAGTAATGTATGCAAAGAAAAACTTAGTTTTTACCATATATTGCTGAAATAAAAGACAAATAACATTTCCCCCCTGAAAACACTTTTAAGAGAAAAAGTTTTAAAACATACTGTTATTTGTCTTTTTCCTCTTCTTGCAAAGTGAACATGTTATTTGTTGGGATATGCCTATCAAAGATGGGCCTCATCTGTGAACAAAATGCAGCAATCTGAAGTAGGATTGTTCATTTGTCAGCAACCTGTGGGTTACAGATCCGATATTGGATCTGAGCCGGCAACTTGTTTCAAGCTAATGGATCCGAGCTCCTAGCCCCTCCCTTCACCCATAATCCCCTGCTAACCCTCCATGACCTCAGATCTAGTTTGCCGCGCTTGTGATGGCTGGATCCTTTTCTTGAGCTCCAGATAAGTGACTAAAAAGTTAAATTTTTTTCATCAGAAAACTCTTTTTTAGTTTAAATTAACATTTATAAAGTGTGTCTGAGTTAGGTTCCCTA
Source organism: Protopterus annectens (assembly GCF_019279795.1). Taxonomy (NCBI): domain Eukaryota; kingdom Metazoa; phylum Chordata; order Ceratodontiformes; family Protopteridae; genus Protopterus; species Protopterus annectens. Next base: position 772,773,799 of record NC_056751.1, read on the forward strand.
TTTTTTGTTTAATTAATACCCTCCCTTCGCTGGTCGCTAGTGTGTGAGTGTTTGTTGTGTGTCTTTTGGGGCCTGTGTGTGTGTGTAGTTGTTTTTCTTCTTAAAAAAAAAAAAAAAAAAAAAAAAAAAATGGCTGAGACCCCAAATGCCATATTTTCTAAATGTACCGAGTGTGGCCATAAGCTCTCCCCGGCTGATGGCCACACTCGGTGCATTCAGTGCCTTGGGGTTGAACACCTCACCTCGGGCTATACTATCTGTGCAGCGTTCAACCCCAGGGCACTGAAAGAGCGGAGGTCGAAGCTGGTCCTGGCGGGACTTCTACCCCGGATTCGCCGGCCTCCGCTTCCTCTGCTACTCCTGTGGCTCCATCACAGCCTGTGATGGTTGCCACTCCTGCTCCCCTGCCTCCGACTGGGACTCAAACTCCCGCTAAAGTGTCGGAGGACAGGGAGGCCAGGAGGAGAACGGAGGAGAAGCACCACAGGCGGCGGCCGAGACCTCCGTTCGGCCCGCCAGCTAAGCGGGCTTCTCCCTCCATTGCTTCTAGGTCTCCTCCTCCTCGGCTCCGATCCCCTTCTTTCTCCCTGGGGCCCGAGGAAGAGGAGACCCGATCTCAGTCGAGGTCATCGAGGCGGCATTCCAGGCCTGCCTCGGTGGCCTCTTCGAGATCAACATTCAGTTTATCTGATGCAGACTTGGACCGGATGATGCGAAGGTTCATCCAGGCCCAGCTGCAGATGGGAGTGCTCTTGCCTCCCCCCCCCTCAGGGAGGGAGCTCGACACCTTTTTTCCACCCAATTGCTCCTTCTCCGACCCGCTACCCGGGTTCGGAGCGCTCGGAGACGAGCAGCCTTGGAGCCGGGGGTGGGTCGGCGCCGACAGTACTTGGTACTTTGGATCCGACCCTACCCTCGAGTCTGTCAGATCCGACCTCTCGGAACCGTGGTCCGAGCTTCGGATCCGGGGGATTCAGTGTGCCTTCGGCTTCATCCAGGTCGGAGCACACTGGTCCCTCTGATCCGACGGTCTCGGCGCCGGCTCCGATCCCTTCATCGGATCCGAGTGGGAGCCGACTTTCGGATCCATTGGAGAGTGGCTCTCCCTCGGCATTCGATGTTGTGGAGAGGGCTCTGTTGAGAGCATCCGGACCCCGGTCCTTGCATCGACTCCTCCCTGCACTCCCTCTCTGCTGGGCCAGGCTTCCATCACCCGGCCAAAGGGACAGCCTGCTTCGATGTCACAGATAGTTCCATTGGAACAAGATGTTGCTGGCGAGGCCTCCTCGGACAGTCCCCCCGAGGAAGCTCCCCGCAAGCATAAGTGCAAAAGGAGGCACGTGGACTCCCCTGAGTCCTTAACCGAGGACACGGACTTGGAGGAAGGGGAAGGCTCCCCAAGATCATCCCCTGAGGATGTCTCCTTTGGAGACTTCATGGAGATGCTGATAATCAGAGGTGGGTGGTCTGCCCCCAAGTCTTCCTCTGACGAGTCCGTGTTTCTGGAGGCATTCGAGGCAGGCCCTTCTACCTCCTGGGTGTCCCCTCCAGCCGATCCCCTGGTGGACCTTATCACCACCAGGGCATGGAAGGATCCGGACACCGTGGAGCCAATACCCAAGCAACCAGATAGGATCCTTAGCCCCCCTCAGACCGGTCACATTGGAGTAAGGGCCCCCCTGTAGATGCCATGTTGACGGTGGCAGCCACAAAGAGGGAATTGGCTCAGGAGAGTCCCTCAGTCCATCCACCGAGCAGAGAGTCCCGTTTGATGGATCGTTTAGGGAAGCGAGTCTTTAGTTCAGTGACCTTCTCAGTAAGGTCTCTGAACTATATGGCACATGTCATCAGGATGCAGAGGGATCTTATCAAAGAATACGCTGCATCCCCCCCTGAGTCCATGTCGGAGGAGGATAAACAATTATACTCCACCCAAATGGCCACTCTGAGATCTATTTCAAACACCTCTATGCGGCTATTGTCCCATGCCACAGAGGGAGCCGCTAGGGCCAGCGGAGCAGGCCTAGTCATGAGACGTCAGGCCTGGCTCCGTCATTGCGACTTTACGGAGCCCTTTAAAGCGTCCTTCGCGAACGCCCCCTTTGATGGTTCTGCCCTTTTTGGCAAAACAGTTCGTGAGACGCTTGTCCAGAGCGAGAAGGACGGGAAGACGTTGTCTGCCATCGGAGTCCACTTCTCTGCTCCCCAGCGGTCCTTTTCAAGGAACCAAAAGGGTCAGAAGAAGATGTGGTTCCGAAAATCACAACATTCCCAACCAGCTCCGGACAACCAGTCCTACCGTGGCAGAGATGGACAGGGAGGACGTCGCCCCAGGGGCAGAGGGGCTCCGAGAAATTTCGGGTCCAGAGAACCTTTCTCTGAACGGCCCCCGCAGCAGCCCTGAGGGGTTGCCTGGCTGCTCCACTCTGGAGGCAGTCGGGGGGGGGGGGGTTCGAAGCATCTAGCGGCATGGGAGTCCATCACATCAGACCGCTGGGTGCTTCGCATCATATCCAGAGGGTACAAAATACCAATTTTCCATGTCCCCCAATCCAAGAACCTCCCCGATGTACCACCCAATCACAGGGAGGCCGCAGCCGCAGAAATACAGCAGCTGCTAAGAAAAAGAGCCATCCAGCCCATCCCCCAAGACCAGCTCGGATTAGGGTTCTACTCCAGGTTCTTTTTGGTGCCAAAAAAGACTGGGGATCTGAGACCCATCCTAGTCCTTTCCCGCTTGAACCTGTCAGTAACCAAGGAAAAATTCCGAATGGTCACTCTTCAATCTATCCTCCCCCTTTTGAGGGAGAACGATTGGATGTGCTCTATAGACCTCAAGGATGCGTATTACCACATCTTAATGGACAAACGATCCAGGAGGTTCCTTCGCTTCCGGCTGGGAGCCAGTCACTACCAGTTCAGGGTCCTTCCCTTTGGCCTCACCACAGCCCCCCGGGTGTTCACCAAAGTGTTAGCAGTGATTGCGGCCCACTTGAGACTCCAGGGAATTCAGGTCTTCCCGTACCTGGACGACTGGCTCCTGACCAACAAGGCATCTACTTTGCTCGGCCAGAGACTTCTTTCTCCATCTAGCCCCACAACTAGGCATTACTATCAATGTTGGCAAATCCCTACTGGCTCCAACACAGATCATAGAATTTATAGGTGCCAGAATAAACACCAGAGATTTGCGAGCCTTCCTAACTGCCGAGAGAATCAGAAATCTTCAACTTCATGTGCGGGCTATCCTTCATTCAGAGGCTTCACCAGTGGAATTGATCCTGAGGGCACTAGGCTCCATGGCAGCAGCGATTACACTCCTTCCATGCGCCCGCTTGAACATGCGAGTCCTGCAATGGACTCTGTTAGTGCAATGGTCCTTCCTATCCCTTCCTCTCCACCATCCCATTGCCATCAGCAAGGCTTGCAGAAGGGCGCTACTATGGTGGCTCCAAGCATCAAACTTTCATATGGGCTGTCCCTTCTGCACCTCTCCCCCTATTGCCACGGTGACCACGGACGCTTCCCGTCTCAGGTGGGGGGGCATTACTCAGGCAGGACAGTCCAAGGCACGTGGAACGATACAGAGACCTCCCTGCATATCAACGTTCTGGAGATGAGAGCGGTGCTGTTGGCGTTGCAAGCACTTCAGAGCTTCCTCCCCGCAGGAACGATTGCAATTCACTCGGACAACATGTCAGTGGTCTGGTATATCAACAAACAGGGGGGAACCCGATCTTATCCTCTTTGCCACGAAGCCATGAGAGTGTGGGAATGGGTGATCTCCACCAACCACTTTATGATTGCAACGCACATTCCGGGGAGGACCAACATCCTAGCGGACAAGCTCAGCCGCACCCTTCTTACCCCCTACGAGTGGTCTCTCAATCCTCTAGTAGCGAAGCAGATATTCGCAACATGGGGGCAACCCTGCTGCGATCTTTTTGCATCTCCATCAAATGCCAAATGCGACAATTTCTTCACTCTAATCCCCCCACCAGGGGAATTTCCAAGAGACACTCTGGTGCATGCTTGGCCACCCGGTCTACTCTATGCCTATCCTCCTCTTCCAATGATGATACAACTCTTACAGAAAGCCTCGTGGTTAGGGAGCAAGATGATTCTCATTGCCCCATTCTGGCCTCGACAAATTTGGTTCCCTTACCTGTGGTCTCACCTTGTGAATCACCCTTGGATTATAGATCCCATTTCGGATCTCATCTCCCATCCATTGGACTTGCCAACTCCAAACCTGGACAATTTGAAACTGACAGCTTGGCTGCTCCAGTTCCACTCCTAGTTAGGACTCCCGGTATCTCTTCACCAGTCAAAGCCATCCTCGTGGCAGCACATAAGCCCTCCACCAGGAAGGTATATCACAGCAAATAAAAACGTTTTTCCATCTGGGCGGAGTGCCGCGATCTAGATCCCTTTATGGCTCCGCTTCCATCCATTTTAGACTTCTTAACTGAACTCTTTCAAGAAGGTGCTAGTTGTTCAACTGTCAAAGTGCAATTGGAAGCCATTTCTCATTATCATGTGGGACATGATGTGGGACCCTTGATGTCAGCCAAATTGTGTAAAACCTTTCTCAAGGGTACCTTTCTACTTAGACCTCCTGTAAAAGAAGCCGTACCCCCATGGGATCTTACTTTAGTTCTTCAAGCCTTGACTGCTCCACCCTTTGAACCCACTGCTTCAGTGGATCACAAATTCTTGTCATGGAAAACAGCATTCCTTGTAGCCATTACTTCAGCGAAAAGAGTGTCGGAACTTCAGGCTCTTTCTGTAAAGCCTCCATACCTGATTTTTCACCCTGATAGAGTGTACCTCAGGATCAATCCCTCCTTTCTTCCCAAGATAGCATCAGAAACCAACATAAACCAATCCATAAATTTACCGGTTTTCTTCCCTAAATATCAAAATAAGGGTGAATACAAGCTGCATTCATTGGATGTTCATAGGCAGTTTCGTTTTTATACCCATAGGACAGCTGGCCATAGACAATCCGACCAGCTGTTCGTTTCCTTTGCCAAATTTAACTTGGGGAAAGCTATCTCTAAAGTATCTTTATCTCGCTGGATTTCCCAATGTATCCTGCTAGCTTATCAAGCCTCGGGTAGACCCGCACCAGAAGGAGTTCGTGCTCATTCCACTTGCTCCATTTCTACTTCTGCGGCTTTCAAGTCTAGAGTTCCTTTGGATGATATTTGTTCTGCAGCCACTTGGGCTTCATCTCATACCTTTATCAACCACTACAAGCTAGACCTGCTTTCTAGAGGGAGAGCATCCTTTGGCTCTGCGGTGCTTCGTAATATCCTTCCATGATGGCCACCCAGGGTGCAGGTAGCTGGGGACTCTGTCCCACAGGTTGCTGACAAATGAACATTCCTACTTCAGATTTAGAAGTTATATACTCACCATAACGTTCCATCTGAGTAGGTAGTTCATTTGTCTGCAACCATCCCCCCCTCCTTCCCCCGACCTTCTTGGATCTATTAGTTTTTAGATATCCTTTTTTTGGATATATATGGAGAGGCAAACTCGATCTGAGGTCATGGAGGGTTAGCAGGGGATTATGGGTGAAGGGAGGGGCTAGGAGCTCGGATCCATTAGCTTGAAACAAGTTGCCGGCTCGGATCCGATATCGGATCCGTAACCCACAGGTTGCAGACAAATGAACTACCTACTCAGATGGAACGTTATGGTGAGTACATAACTTCTAATTGCTTATGAACCTGAATAATAACTGTTTTCTGCATTTCAGAATAAAGAGATTTGGTTATAGCTTGCTGAAGCCTGGGATAAGGACGCACGGCCGAGTAAGAGTTAATTTACTGAAGCAGGCTGTGTCTCCTGGAAAATTTGAGCTACCATTGTTGAACTGAACATTCTGTACTTCTTGAACATTCTGTACTAACTGTTGGTTTGAGGTGATTTGTGATAAACATGTTTATCCTATATGTGTTTCATAGCCAACTGTCAACGGTCAGAAATGTAACAAAAAGTTGTTTTGCTTGCAGTATAAAAGTTGATGTCAGTAAACAAGTTGACCAGAGGAGATCATCTTGGCCAACATGCTGTGTAATCTGGTTAGCTGCTAATAAAGAAGTTTTTCATCACCTGAGGCAGATGTGACTCGTTTGAATTTTTCTTCTGACAGTTGAGCAAGTATTAATATCTGAAATTAATTTCTGACCTGTTTTATGATGTATGTACATTTTAGTGATGATTCACTTTTCTATGTTCCATGAGTCCCAAGCAAGTGCCTTAAGTCATTTTAGCGATGGCGCCTCTGACTTCATGCCCTTTAGACATGCCACTTCTGACACCATGTCACTCGTCTCTGTCTAAAATAGATGACAAGCAGGCAGGGTATTTCGTTTAAATGCTTTTATACATAGAAACACATCAGGATGGATAGCAGCATCATAAAATATGAATGAACTAGTTAACAGACAGACCTTGCATGCATACATCTCAACAGCTTACTACAAAATGTCAGTCAGGCTTGCACGTGCTCAGTATTTATACAGTTGTGCAAGCCCTTGGATAACTTCTTAAAGGTACATACACATACATTGAGCTACACTTTCCTTAACACAGTAGACACGTGATCGTCAAAATTTAGGCTACAGTCAACTTGATTCCCAAGTCTCTCACTTCTGAGTTTTTACTTAGGATGTTATTATTTAAATGATAGTCTACAGGGATATCATTTTTACTGAATGGGATTATGATGCATTTTTTAGAACTGAGTTTGAGTCCATGGCTTTGGCACAAATCGCTGGTTTGTGTAAGTCCCTCTTGAAGTATATTGACATAGTTTGGGGATTGAATGATTGCACTTAATTTGCAGTCTTCAGCAAACTTAGTCAGCCACAGCCCCTCTGTTTTGGTCTGAACGTCTGAGAAGTATAGTCCAAACAATGGGGCCCAACATTGAACCTTGTGGTACCCCACTGGTGACAGGTCTGCTGGTTGAGATAAAGTCCCCAGCTTTGAATGAGTGTGAATTGTCAGTGAGCCAGTTAACAACCCACCTGATGACATAAGGGTTGTTGTTCAACTGGGAGAGGTTATCAATGATGCCCAAATATGGGATTGTTTCAAAGGCCTTGGCTAAGTTTAGGTAGGCTTTATGCACAGATTTGCCTTTGTCTGTGGCTCTGGTGACATTTTCAAATAAATCTACCAGGTTTAGCAGGCATGACCTGCCTTTGACAAAAGCAAACTGTTGGATCAAGGATTTAGAGCTCATCTATATTCATATTTGTAAGGTCCATGATGATTCGTTCCATGGTCTTACAGATAAGGCTGGTTAAGCTTATGGGTCTGTATTTCCCAGGGTCTTTTGCTGTATCCCCTTTATGAAGGGGATGACTGTTGCTGTTTTCTATTCAGCAGAGATAAAACCAGTACTCAGGCTGTGGTTGAAGAGAGTACCTAATGGAATTTCTAACTCGTGGTTTAGATCATTTACAACATAATCTGGGATGTCATCTTGTCCCATAGAGGCTGTGTTTTTGGCCTTGGAGAGTATTAGTGGCTTGCTCTTTGGAGATGCAAGGTTCGGGAGATGTAGAGTGAATGCTTTGTGTAATGTTTGGAGGGGACGGGGGAGAAATGTTCACCAAACCTGTTAGCCAGTAGGTTAACTATTTTCACAGAATCAGTGTATGTGATGCCATCCACAGCTAGTTCAGCACATGTCTAGATCTTACCTTTTAGGTTATGGATATAACTGAAAAATGCTTTATAGTTATCCTCAGCTGTGGTTGCTAAATTCTTTTTCATAGTTGCCCTTACAGGATTTTACAAGTTGTCTTATTTGTTTGTTCAGGCAGAGGAGGTTGTTCTTCCAGTGCTGGGACCTTTCTTTTTTTTGTTCTTAGACAGCAGCTTCTTCCTCTTGTTGTATAACTTAGTAATGCCAGATGTCCACCAGGGAGGCTTGTTTTTTCTTGGGGATCTTGTTTTGTTCCCATCAGGTACAGCAGTAAATGTATAAGGGATTGTACAGGGCATTTGTGTATACCTTAGTATAGTTGTCAGTGTCATCTGTGGGAAAAGGAGCTTCAAAATTATTTATGCCATCTCTTAGGAGGGTATAATTAGCTTTGGTGAAACTATTTAGCCTGATTTCACCTAGGAGGGCTTCAGATGTTATAGCTACTTCAAATATGACTGATTTGTGGTCAGATTTAACCAGTGAGGGTCCTATATTTGTGGTGGTACAATGGTCACTCATGTTGGTGAGGACCAGGTCGAGAATATTTCAGCCCCTTGTGGGGTTGCATACTATTTGTTCCAGGGCATTAGTTTTAACAAAGCCCAGGATCCTTTGTGCGAGCATGTTGGTACTTGCATAAGTTTCACAGTCAATGGAGAGAGAGTTAAAATAGTCTATGACTAGACTGCTGATCTTTTAAATAATTACTTTATTGAAGCAATCCAAAAACTAAATCCAAATAGCTCTACTGTCTCCTCTCTACCTTAATATGCCAGTCCTCCTTCCTCCAATACATTCTCCTGCAACCAGTTCCCATTGCCTTCCTCAAAACCCAACTAAATAAACTTAAGTCCTGCTCTCTCTCTGTTGACAATCTACCTTCCTACTTTCTTAAAATTGCTGCCAATGCTATCGCTTACCCTGTCTCTATCCTTATTAATCGTTTTATTACTGAATCTCTTTTCCCAGATGTATAGAAATCCTTCTACACAATCCCTCTTCACAAAGGAGAAAACTCCACTAAGCTATCCAACTATCGTCCCATTGCTATACTATCCCCCCTTTCCAAAATTCTAGATAAGTGTGTCCTCACTCAGCTATTTAAACACCTGCTATCTAATAACCTTCTTACTCCCACCCAACATGGCTTCAGACCCCACCATAGTACATCAACAGCTCTACTCTCATTCACCCAAACAGTAGCAGAAGCCCGTAACAACAACCTACTAGTTTTCTGCTTATTCCTCGACCTCTCCAAAGCATTTGATACTGTGTCTCACTCTAAACTGATAACTAAACTCTCTGACCTTCATCTCTCCACTCCCTCTTTAAGCTGGTTTTCTAGCTACTTGTCTAATAGAAAACAATCTATACGCTGGAAAACTGTCACCTCCCCATTTTTTCCTGTTAACACCAGTGTCCCCCTAGATTCTATATTGGGTCCTGTCTTGTTCAATACTTTTACTAACAGTGTATCCTCTGATACCAACCTCTCCACACACTTACAATATACTGATGACTCGACCCTTATTACCGCTGCCCACAGCATCCCAGAACTCCCTGCTATTATCCATCACACTTTTTTACATCCATTGAAACCTGGCTCACTGATAATCAACTAATTCTAAATCCAAAAAACTAAACTTCTACTTTTCCTTCCTAAAACACTGGTGACACACAAATCCACTTTCTCTATTACCTCCCTCAACAATACCAATATCAGACCAGAACCCCATACTAAATTACTTGGTGTTATAATTGACAATGAATTAAAATTCGACATACATATCCATCATTGCATTAAAAAAAACACCAGAAACTTGGTCTTCTGTACCATAACCACAGACTGCTTTCACCCTCCACCAAACCCTCCCTGGCCCAGTCTCTCCTATTACCTTGTCTTTTGTATGCAGCTCCAATTTTTACTAACCTTCAGTCTTCACTTCTCTCTCAACTAGAGCAGACATACAATAAAACAGCTAGATTTGCCTCTAATCTCCCTTACAAATCCCACCACTGCCTCGCCCTTAAATCATTACAATGGCCTGAATTCCCTGAACAATTGATGTTATCACTACCAGTCCCCAGATCTCGCTTTGCACGCTAACTGGGGCACGGGTCCCGAGCTGGCTGAGCTTGAGTAGTAAATTTACTTTCATTTTTCTGTCAGAAAATTTTTCCTGTCATAAAAAGCTGTTTTAATGGCTACTCTGTACTTGTGTGTTGAGAAAGTTTTTTTTTTTTGACTTGTGGTGTGATGTTGGTTGTTTGTTTCTGATTTCAGGCCTCCTCCTCTTTAGGCCTTTCCGACCAGTTAACTCTTTCTAACCCTTTCAAACCAGATCCATTTGAGTTTTTTGTTAAACCGTGTGTTAAACCTGATTTTGGCAAAACATTTTTTTGTTAAGAGTGAGTGTGAAGTAAAGTTAATTTTTTTTTGGTCACCTTACCTCAATTTTTCTCAATATCATATCATTTCGGGCCTTTGCAAAAAATGTAACCAAAAATGTCAATACAAGATGACCACTCTCTGTGTTTATTGTCTGGGTGTTTTGTTTTTGGGGCAAACATTTTTGTGTGTCACGCAGTTTGTGTCAGTCCTTTTCCCTCTCTGGTCCTCCTTAGGAGAAATAAAGGCTAATCAGCTTAGGCTTAACCTCCTTTCGACTCTCCTTGAAGAAGATCCCTTCCTTCAACCGCTCCACCAGTCCGCCGGACCAGTCCGGCGCCAAAAGACATAAAGAGGCTTCTAGAAGGCAGGCTACTCGGAGTTCAGAAGCCGCGGGTGAACCTCGGCCTCACCCAGTCTCGACCGGCGGGTATCGAGATGGCTGGGGCACGAGGGTCACCTTCGCCGATCCACGGGTCTCGGAGCCACTCAACTTGGTTCCCAGAGTACCTCCGGCTTCCTCCCCTCCTCGCACCGGCGGAAACCATTGCACGCCTTCCTCGCGCCGAGGATCCTCGCGAGCCGGGTCCTGCCGTCCTTAGCCCGTTGGAGCTCTTGCCGACTCAGTTTCAGTATCCTCTAAGTCCCCGAGGATGTCGGAGGATATATAGACAGGGTGTCTCCTCCTGGAGATCCAGTCCCTCCAGTCCCTTCCTCTTCAAATTTCCCACCCAGTATACTTTGTTGCTCCAACTCCCATCCCAGTCCATAGCTGTTCCTCTGTTCCTCCGATGCCCGGCGATGCTGCTGGCAGATGTCCGACCGCCCAGTGGAGATCTTAGCGTCGCCCAACCCGGCCTCTTCCAACCTGTGCGGTACACGGACTTCACGCTGGACCCGGGCCCGTCCGACAATGATGTTTCGACCCCTGTTCGGTGCTTCCGTCATGGCTTTGCCGCTCACACGTGGCTCCTTGCCGCTGACACTCCCAGTTCGGAAACTTCGGTCTCTATATTCTGGGGGTCCGCTGCCAGGGCCATGCCCGGCCATTCCCTCCGGCTTTACCGGCACCTCTCTGGGCCACCTTGAAGGGTCTTGGCAGTTCCCTGTCCAGTTCCGTGCGGAGCCAGAGGCCCTCCCTTACTGTTTTGGGGGTTCCCTTCCCCTCCCCTGTCGGAGTTCTTCGGAGGTTCCCCTGAGGTCCCCCCGAAGAGAAGAGGGGCCTGGGAAGGGACTTCAGTCCCCTAAGCATTACATCGTGGATTCGACGCGATGCGAGGTCAAGTGTCCCCCTCGGATGATGTCTCATTTGTAGACATCTTAGAGATCTCAAACAGAGGTATGGCGATAACCAAACCCCTCTTGATGAGAGTCAGTGCTCTCCAGAGCTTTTGGGAGCTCAGCCCCTGGGTGTCTCCGCCCGACGAGCTTCTGGAGGCTGTTTGTCAAACAGGTGGGGAACATCCAGATACCGTGGAACCAGTCCCTCTCGCCCCCTAAAATTTTTGTCTGCCCTCCATCCTAAGGAGAGTTCCTCACTAAAGCTATGGGCTGGAGTCTAGGAGCATGGACAGGTAATGGAAGCTGCGACCCTGACTTCAGCGGCCTTTACTTTTGTCATAATGGAATTATTTACCACATTTTTACCAGGGCTCAGAGCTGATCTGTCAAGGAGCTCTCAGATTCCCTCTCGCAGCTAGCTGGCACTTGTTGTGCCAGCCCCAGTCGGTTAGCTCTCAGTTGGCTATCCTTACGCCAATTTCTAACTCGCCCATGAGGGCTGCGGGAGCGGCGCCGGCACAGGGGTAGCTCTACGGGCACAGGCCTGGCTCCGCCAGACTCAGCCTGCTCCGGGCCTTCCCAGCTTCCCTAGGCGATTTTTCCTTCCTGGGTCTCGCCTCCCTTGATGTAGTGATTTTACCCGCGGTGGCCAGACAAGGGGGTTTAACCGCTGTGAGCAAGAGGGAACTTCCCCTTGCCCTTAATATCCCAAGGCCAAGGGGGGGGAGCCTTATCCCAAGGCCAAAGGAGCTTTTCTCAGGGAAGAGAAAGATTCCTCCCAGAGGATCGGGAAATTTTTTCTGGGATACTGGAGAGGCAGAGGCAGGGGAAGAGGGCCTGCACTGGGAGACCGGACCGCGAGCGCAGAGGGGCTCTTCTTTTCTGAGACCTTATCAGTTTCGGGTGGCTGGCCTGCCCTCCCACTGCCGGAGGGGATTGCCCGCTGCCAAGCACCGAAAAAGTCGGTGTCGCTTTGCCTCAGGACTAAAAGCCTGGGAGAGAATCAATACTCAGGACACAACACCCATTCCCGCCCTATGTACTCACCAGATGTTTGGGATCCATCTCGCCTACATTCCTTCTCCACCCCTTCCCTGTTTATTTCTCTACTGCATATTACACACTCAGTTCTTTATAATCCCACTTCCTGTTCCTCCACCTCTAATATTGCATCTCTATATAACCCCCGATGTCAACTTCGTACATCTGACAAACATCTTCTTGTCATTTACAAACCATCAAAAAATATCGGTAAGTCCCTATATAAATACTCTGTAGCCCAAACCTGGAACTCCCTTCCACTTAAAATAAGAAGTATCCCCCTGTAAGTTCCATTTCAAACTACAACTCAAACACTACCTTCTTAAGACCTGGTCCTGCCCTTGCCAACCTCCAACCTGATCTCTAACTGATTTCTTCCTAAATTCTACTTTTGCTTACTTTAAGTTTTTCTCTCTTTTTATCTGCCTTTCTTTCTTGCTCTTCTTTACAGTATATCTGCAATCAGGTTCTTGTAAATATTCCTACTCGGGGATTATCCTGCCACTATTGTATTGGATTTTTTGAAATTTATATTTATTTTATGTAAATGTTTCTTGTCAATATTACTGTGGTAATAGTCTTTGTATTAATTACTGTTTTTTGACATGTCTGTAATTGTAATTGGAGCTTTTCTCCTCGGGTCTTCACTGAAACTGGGCCTTGGGCTCAGTTGGACCAACCCAGTTAACAAATGACAATAAATAAATAAAAAAAATAACATTTGATTGACTCAGGTAGGTTCAAATAAGCAGTGTGTGTGGGTATTATGGTTCATTGAAGGGGGTCTAAATTGCAACATCGAACAATGTTTCATCAACACATTTTCAGTGAGCAAAAGCTGAAAATGTCGAATCTACAGAACAGCATCGCTGTTCCAACCCCAGAAAAAAAAAACATTAAACACTTCCAAACACATACACACATGCCCTAATCCTAATTATACCCCCCAAAAAACAGTAAACAACTAAATACACATATGCACATAACCCAACCATACATTTAACAAAAAAAAAAAAAAACAGTAAACATTTTAAACCATATACACTTGCCTTAACCCGCACTCTAACCCTAACCCTAAGGTCAGTAACTCTCGCACATTTACATAAACAGTTCCAAACACATACACACTTACCTTAACCCTAATTCTACCCCCCCAAAACAAAAGTAAACAGCTGAAAACACATACACACGTAACTCAACCATACATCTAACACAAAATATAAAACAGTAAACACTTTCATACATATGCACTTACCTTAACCCGCACCATAACCCTAAGGTCAGTAACTGTTGCACAATCACACTCGGGAGCTATACCGGACAAGGGACCACACTACACTTCAGAACACGGCAAAACAACGAAGGGGTCAAGCAACTTCTTTCCCAGGGAAAGAATTCACTGAACAGCCACTTTGCTTTTTTGCCTGTTGGCTCTACATGTGTCGACGAAAACACATTCGACAAAATGCATTTTCATTGTACTCATATGAACCCCATTGAAGGGGGCCTATAGCTAATGATGACTTGAAGGGGAGTCTTACACACAGTTTGGAAAACTCATGGAGTTGCTCTAAGTTCAACTGTCTAACCAGTCTAGAGGTCTATTTATCTTTGAAGATGGATACTTCTCCTCTGGTTTTCACACATTCATTTTGTGGTCTGAGAGTTTGGAAGGCATTGTAGCCTTCCAAGGCCGGGGCACTCTCTATGGCTGTGAACCAAGTTTCTATGACTGCACAGACATCCATATCCTCCAGGTAGTTCCAGAGATTATATTTTCTGATTTAAAATCATAGCATTTAGCAGCATAACCTTTAATTTAATCATAGCGTTTAGCAGCATAACCTTTAATTTAATCATAGCATTTAGCAGCGTAACCTTTAATTTATTTGTGAGTGATATTTTCTTGTCGGAAATGTTGTTCTTGAGACCTTGCCTAAAAAAGGCACAATGGGGGAGGCAAGTGCTTTAGCCAGTAATTGAAAGCCTAGAGGTGACAGTTGAAAACCATCTTTGACAAAACAGCATTGTCTGCCAACCATGTCATTCCAGGCTGACATATATTGGACCCCTTTAGAATGACACCAGAAATTGAACCAGTTGTTGGTCGGTCATTTTTTTTTTATATTGTGGTATCATCCTAAGTGAGGGTAGAATGCTTCTCAAGGCTAGGGACTTACCTTGCCTGGGACATATTCATAGAGCTCAATCATGTCTCTTCATATAGTCCATTGAGGTATGTCTCAAGTCATTCACACCAACATGAACTATAATGGAGTCATAACGGTACTTGTTGTTGAGAGACTTGAGTGCATGTGTGATCTGACGGATCCTGGCAGCCGATAGACAGCTGACTGTAACCATCACCTTGTCCAGCCTGGTGAGTGGGACATCTGTGTCTCTCACAATGGAGTCACCTATGACTAAAAAATTTGGTTTAGATATGGTTTGCCTCAGGGGGTTATTTGGTGAGACATCTGTATTGAGTGCTGTAGGTGAAGTAGCATGTTTGTGTTTGGAAGGTCTCTGGTGCTTAGGTAAGTTTATCGTAAGTACCTCCGCATATGTTTATGCATTGAGTGCATGGTTTGCGAAGGAGGCATAAAATGTGAGCTGACAACCTGTTCATTTTTACACTTCTGTCCGCGAGAGAGCAAGGATTCCAGATTCTTAGTGTAGATGCATACCTCACAAGTTCTACTTGGGTGATTTAGGAGAAGAGGGTTGTCGCTGTAAATGAGGCAGTTGCTACACTGCCTCAGGATACCCATGTCAGTCAGGTTGGTAGCAGAAATGGAGGGAAACTGACCATCTGTAATGCTAGGGTAAATCCTCATGTTCTTTGTGTTTCACTGTTGCAGTCATCACTTATGGGTTATCCCTGCTGGGTAGCCCTCAGCCGGCCTGAATACCAGAGTAAAGGATTTCTCTCCTGCATCGGCTGCGGCTGACATCAGGTAGTTTGTTCCAGAGTATGGGAAGTCTCTGGGTCAGGAATCTATCCATCTGGCATGTTCGGTTTATTGTGGTGACAAGGTTTAGGTCCCTAGAGCGTGTAGTTCGGAGGGATTGGGATTTCTTTAAATGGAGCATGTCCGACAGCTCTGGGTGTGACATAGCTTTGTATGTTAGGCAGAGATCGCCTCTGAGTAGGAGATATGTGACGGAGTAAAGTGGAGTTTGTTGAGATGGTCTGCGTAGGGCATCTGTTTGAGGCCGGTAATCCTCTTGTGAGGTATTTCTGCAGCCTTTCCAGATATTGTAGATGTCTTGTGAGGTACATACCAAAAGGGGTACTGTATTCTATAATGGGTCTAATGAGTGACGAGTAGAGGGGAACAATTACCTCTTTTTTCTTGGATGAGAAACCTTTTGTGATGAGGTGTGCCACGTAGAAGGATTTCTTGACTACTGTGGTGATGTGATTGTCAAAGGAGCGACTACTGTCCACCTGTGTCCCAAGGTCTCTTATCACACTTTTGGTGTTAAGTAGACTACCGCCTATGTGGTAGTTCATGGGTGTAGAGTTTTTACCAAAAGGGATGACAATACACTTTTTAGCATTGAGCTTGAGGCCATGGCTTTGACACCAGGCATCTGTCTCAGTGAGGCCCTTTTGTAGGATGTCCACATTGTTAGGAGTTTCGATTATGGCTCCTGGCTTGCAGTCATCTGCGAACTTCGTTAGCCAAAGACCTTCTGTGTTAGCCTGTACTTCAGAGAAGTAGATACCAAACAGGAGAGGACCCAGGACTGAACCCTGTGGTACTCCACTTGTCACTGGTTGTCTGAAGTCGGATTTGAAGTATGCTACTTTCACAGTGTGGGTTCTGTCAGTGAGTCAATTGGCAGTCCATCTTGTGACATAGGGATTTATAACTAGTTTAATGAGTAGCTATAATTCCGGAGTGGGGGATGGTGTCAAAAGCCTTGGCGAGATCTAGATAGGCTGTTGAACCATCTTACCCTCCTCTACGGCTTTGGTGACCACTTCAAAGAAGTCTATCAGGTTTAGGAGACATGATCTGTGTTTTACAAACCTGAACTGGGTGGGGTCCAGAATTTGGAGATTACCAATGTCATTGTTTATAAGTTCCATAGCCTTGCAGACCAGGCTCGTCAGGCTAATGAGGTGGTAGTTCCCGGGGTCCATGGTGGCTCCCCCTTTGTGAAGTGGGATAACCGTCGCTGTGCGCCATTCAGTGGGCACAAAGCTTGAGGTAAGGCTATGATTGAACATGGTACTTAGGTGGGGTGCCAGTTTGTTCTGTAGTTCATGTAGAACGCAGCCTGGGATGTCATCAAGTCCCATGGATGCTGTGTTCTTGGCTTTGGAGAGTGTGGTTTTTACCTGTGCAGCCGTGATTACAGGAACTTTGCATTCCTCTGGTATAGAGATGGGCCCTTTATGGGGTGGGGGGTTAAAGTTGGCACTGAGCCTATCTGTCAGGATGTTGACAATATCATTTGGTTCTGTATATTTGGTGCCATTGTGCTGTAACTCAGAGCAGATCTGAGTGTTGCCATTGAGATTCTTGACATAGCTATAGAATGCTTTGTGTTTGTCTTTAGAATCAGTGGCGGTTTTCGTAACTAGCTTTGGAAGATTTTATGAGGGATCTCCGCTTCTTACTGAGGCTGACCAGGGAATTCCTCCAGTCATGGGATTTTACTCTTTTTTTTTTTTTTTTTTCCAACAGTTTCTTTCTTCTGTTGTAGACTTTGTTTTATGGCAGGGGACCACCAGACTGGCTTCCTTTTTTTTGGAGGATAGCATCTTCTTTCTGTTAG
>NC_056751.1:772796032-772803532 GCF_019279795.1 Protopterus annectens
GGTAAGTCAGTCTGCCTTATCCTACTATAATACAAGTCTTCAAGTCTTTTTATATGTTGTTTGTTAACAAAATGGTGTTTAAAATGTTTTTTTTTGTTTTTAATAGTCAGTAAAATATATTTATAGTATGAGTGCTTATTTTTAGGTGCATACCTAGGGTTTACTGAAACAGTGGAGCTCAGTTGTATTAGCGCTAGCATCCAAGAGATTAAATCGTACGATAGAGTAGATTGCAGTATTGAAGTAGTATTGTACTGTGCCGTGTGTGGTGGCTGTAGCTACAATGGAGTAGTATTGTACTGTGCCCTGTATGGTGGCTGTAGCTACACTGGTGTATTGTACTGTGCCCTGTATGGTGGCTGTACCTACACTGGTGTAGTATTTTACTGTGCCGTGTATGGTGGCTGTAGCTACACTCGTGTAGTATTGTACTGTGCCATGTATGGTGGTGGTAATTACATTGGAGTAGTATTGTATTGTGCCTTGTATGGTGGCCCTAGCTATACTGGTGTAGTATTGTACTGTGCCATTTATGGTGATGGTAGTTACATTGGAGTAGTATTGTACTGTGCCGTGTATGGTGGCTGTAGCTACACTGGCATAGTATTGTACTGTGCTATGTATGGTGGCTGTACCTACACTGGCATAGTATTGTACTGTGTCATGTATAGTGGCTATAGCTACACTGGTATAGTATTGTACTGTGCTGTGTATGGTGGTGGTAATTACATTGGAGTAGTATTTTACTGTTTCATGTATGGTGGCTGTAGCTACACTGGTGTAGTATTGTGTTGTGCCTTGTATGGTGGCCCTAGCTATACTGGTGTAGTATTGTACTGTGCCATTTATGGTGGTGGTAGTTACATTGGAGTAGTATTGTACTGTGTCATGTATGGTGGCTGTAGCTACCCTGGCATAGTATTGTACTGTGCCGTGTGTGGTGGCTGTACCTACACTGGCATAGTATTGCACTGTGTCATGTATAGTGGCTATAGCTACAATGGTGTGGTATTGTACTGTGCCGTGTATGGTGACTGTAATTACACTGGCATAGTATTGTACTGTGTCATGTATAGTGGCTATAGCTACACTGATGTAGTATTGTACTGTGCCGTGTATGGTGGTGGTAGTTACATTGGAGTAGTATTGTACTGTGTCATGTATGGTAGCTGTAGCTACACTGGCATAGTATTGTACTGTGCCGTGTATGGTGGCTGTACCTACACTGGCATAGTATTGTACTGTGTTATGTATAGTGGCTGTAGCTACACTGGTGTAGTATTGTACTGTGCCGTGTATGGTGGCTGTAGCTACACTGGCATAGTATTGTACTGTGCCGTGTATGGTGGCTGTACCTGCACTGGTATAGTATTGTACTGTATCATGTATAGTGGCTATAGCTACACTAGCATAGTATTGTACTGTGCCATGTGTGATGGCTGTAGCTACATTGGGGTAGTGTAGTTTACCATGTATGGTGGTTGTAGCTACAGTGTAGTAGTATTATTATGTGCTGTGCATGGTGGCTGTAGCAACATTGGTGTAGTATTGTACTGTGCCATGTATGTTGGTTGTAGGTACATTGGTGTAGTGTTTTATTGTGACTTGTATGGTGGCTTAGGTATACTGGTGTAGTATTGTACTGTGCCATATATGGTGGCTGTAGCTACATTTGAGTAGTAGTGCACTGTACCATGTATGGTGGCTATGGCTACATAAGCACAGCAGGGTAATAACAATGCAACCTGCACTAAAGAGGGGGACAGTAGGGAATTAAGTATTCTGTAGACCCACATTAAAGTACTTTGCCTTATAACAGGAGCCAAAGCAAGGAATTTGCTGATTAGCACGCCAACATGCAAGTACTTGTCTTCAAAGGAAGCAGTCAACTTAAATGACCTACTTGTTATATGGACTGATCCAAGTACACTCACCTGTATAGTTAATAGGGAAAAGGAAAACTTTTATTTTATGAATAGTTTCTTTCCTTCTGAGCTATTGTCTGTATATACAAATCTTATAACCACTCAAAGCTAATATTGTTACTCCAGATTGACTACAGCTTTGTGGGGTGCATTTCAGAAAATTTATGTACGTCATCGCTGATTTTACTTGCTAAGAAGCTATTCTAGCAAAACTTGAAGCAGACATTCTCACAATGTAAATCTTTGGCTGATGCAATTGAAGAGAAACCAGGGAGAATTATATGATCTATGAAAGTGTAACTTAGCAAGCTTTGTAAAACTGAATTTACCAAATGATCATTCCAAATCTCTGTAGTAAACCTTATTTAAAAAAAATTGTTGAAGTAGATGAAATAGACTTTTACCAATAAAATGGATGTAAAAGCTCCCAAGTAAGGCTTCTTTAATAACAATTGCATTCATTTTATACTGTACAAAGTAAACTATAAATCATTTACCCATTATTTTTACATTCATGCGTAAATTATTTACAAGTAATGAAAACAAAAGAACTTATTTTAGTACTTTCATTCTTTTATCTTTTATTAACTAACCCTTTACCCCAGCCTTTCTTCCACTACTTCTTACTTCATTTAATACATCCTCTGCCTCCATTGTTTTGTTAAATAACAAATCCTCACATATGTTCCCCAGCATTCATATTGTCACAAACAGTACTTTATCTTATTAGTCATATTTTTTTAACACTTCCTGTATATCATATTCACCTTCATATTTAAAAATTGAAATCTTTCCCCTCTATATTCATTTTTAAACATTCCCAGAATTCTTTTTTCTTATTGCAGTTCAAAACAACAACAACAAAAATGTTTTGTTGTCTCTTCTCCACTATACTCAACACATTTTCTTTCCCTCAAAATTTATATTTCGTTTTTCCTTTCTGGATTACATGTCTTATAACATTTTCCGCAAAAAGTCTGTGTTTCATAAAACATTTTCAAGCAAGTTTTCTTCTGTCTTTTATTGCCTTTTTTCATTTTCTGTTAATTCATTCCATGGCTTGTGTACTCTTACAAAAAAGTCTGTACATTTCATCGTATTTGTTTCTATTCTCATCATCTTCCCTTACTGTTAACTTCCATAATTTCATATTGTTATCATATGCTTTTTCCTCCATCCTATATTTTTTCATGTAGCATCTTACCTATCATTCATTTTATCTTTCTTTTACTGTTTTCATTACCCCAAAGGAATGCATAGTTGCTAAATATATCACTAGCTTCTTTTTTTAATTAGGTTCATAGGATGATGCTAGGCTATTGGCCTGGAGGCCCTTTTAAGTCTAGCCAAGAATTTTGCCCATGTTCCCCTCAAAGTCAGCACCTGTTTCCCCTGTCCAGCAGGGACACAGGTGGGATCCAGGGGTATTTTATTTTTTTATTTTTTTTTATTTATTTTTATTTATTTATCATTTGTTGATCGGGAAAGTCCGACTAGGTTCCACAGAGCCTGTTTTCAGTGGAGGCCCGGGGAGAAATGCTCCAGATTTTTGATATCCAGATCTCCAGGTATATTTTCAGTTTCTGTTCCAGTCGTCCAGGTTCCTCTTAAAGAGGGCTAGGTACTCTGCTTGACATGGAGAAGGAGTCTATTCCACAGATGGGAGAGTCTTTGGGACACAAATCTATCCCACCAACAAGTTCTATTAATGTCACAGACCAGGTTAAGGCCTTGCATGTGGGGCGGTTGAGTGGAGTTTGTCTTACGAATAAGCAGCAACTCCATCAAGACTGGGTCTAAAATGGCCTTGTATGCCAGACAAAGGTCACCTCTGAGCAGTCTGTATGAGACTGAGTGGAGGGACAGGGCTTTTAGCCTATCTGTATAGGCTAGATGTTTGAGACCCTGGATTTTCCTGGTCAGGATCCTCTTTGGTCTCTCCAACTGCTGCATGTGCTTGGCAAGGTACATGCCGAAGGGGGCATTGTACTCAAGAATGGGTCTGATAAGGGAGGAGTACAGGGATGTTATAACCTCCTTATTCCTGGATGGAAATACCCTTATTTATGAGGTGGGCCATGTAGAAAGCCTTCCATAGAACGGAGGCAATGTGGTGGTCAGGTTGTTATCAACCTGGGTGCCCAAGTCCCTCACGACTGATTGCATGCTTAGTACATTTTTATTAATGTGATAGTTGGAGGGGATGACATTTTCCCCAAAGGGGATAATGATGCTTTTTTTTTAGGCATTCAGTTTGAGGCCATGCTTCTGGCACCAGTCATTAGTTTGGGTCAGGCCCTCTTGGAGGATGTTCACATCACTAGGGGACTTTAAGACAGCGCCCAGCCTGCAGTCATCTGCAACCAATATTTTTATTACAAATTATCCCATTTCCCATTGTGAAGCAAAAAAAAAATAAATCTCTAGTAACTGTCTTCCATTTAAACGGGAAGTATATATGTGCCCCTAAATATGCTATTTTTCCTAATTCGTCCATATTCAACATACATGTCTTTTTCTGAATGGTAAATAAAATCTTTCCACTAAGGAAACAAGTTTTATATTTGTTCTAGTATGTCTGTCTGTTGACTTATTACACTTTCATTCTCTCCAATTGCCACTCCTAAAGTCTTTATTTCCTTTCTTGTGGAATGTATTCCATTTATTTTATCTCACCATTTCCCTTACATGTCATTTTATTTAATCACAAGCCATCTTTTTTAGCAGCTTTTGGATTCTTATGACAACCTTATTTATCCATCCTGTGTTTTTTATTAGAACCAAATCATCTGCATATATCATACATATTAGTGATACATCTGCATATATCTCACATATTAGTGATACGTCTGCATATATCATACATATTAGTGATACGTCTGCATATGTCATACATATTAGTGATACGTCTGCATATATCACACATATTAGTGATACGTCTGCATATGTCACACATGTTAGTGATACATCTGCATATATCATACATATTAGTGATGCATCTGCATATATCATACATATTAGTGATACATCTGCATATATCACAAATATTAGTGATACATCTGCATATATCACACATATTAGTGATACATCTGCATAAATCACACATATTAGTGATACATCTGCATATATCACACATATTAGTGATACATCTGCATATATCATACATATTAGTGATGCATCTGCATATATCATGCATATTAGTGATGCATCTGCATATATCATACATATTAGTGATACATCTGCATATATCACACATATTAGTGATACATCTGCATATATCACACATATTAGTGATACATCTACATATATCACACATATTAATGATACATCTGCATATATCACACATATTAGTGATGCATCGGCATATATCACACATTAGTGATGCATCTGCATATATCACATATATTAGTGATGCATCTGCATATATCATACATATTAGTGATGCATCTGCATATATCAGACATATTAGTGATACATCTGCATATATCAGACATATTGGTGATACATCTGCATATATCACACATAGTGATACATCTGCATATATCACACATATTAGTGATACATCTGCATTTATCACACATATTAGTGATACATCTGCATATATCTCACACATTAGTGATACATCTGCATATATCTCACACATTAGTGATACATCGGCATATATCTCACACATTAGTGATACATCTGCATATATCTCACACATTAGTGATACATCTGCATATATCACACACATTAGTGATACATCTGCATATATCACACATATTAGTGAAACATCTGCATATATCACACATATTAGTGATGCATCTGCATATATCACACATATTAGTGATGCATCTGCATATATCACACATATTAGTGATGCATCTGCATATATCACACATTAGTGATGCATCTGCATATATCACACATATTAGTGATGCATCTGCATATATCACACATATTTGTGATGCATCTGCATATATCACACATATTAGTGATGCATCTGCATATATCACACATATTAGTGATATATCTGCATATATCATACATATTAGTGATACATCTGCATATATCACACATATTAGTGATTCATCTGCATATATCACACATATTAGTGATACATCTGCATATATCACACATATTAGTGATAACATCTGCATATATCTCACTATTAGTGATACATCTGCATATATCACACATATTAGTGATAACATCTGCATATATCTCACTATTAGTGATACATCTGCATATATCACACACATTAGTGATACATCTGCATATATCACACATAGTGATACATCTGCATATATCACACATATTAGTGATACATCTGCATATATCACACATATTAGTGATACATCTGCATATATCACACATATTAGTGATACATCTGCATATATCACACATATTAGTGATACATCTGCATATATCACACATATTAGTGATACATCTGCATATATCACACATATCAGTGATACATCTGGATATATCACATATCAGTGATACATCTGCATATATCACACACATTAGTGATACATCTGCATATATCACACACATTAGTGATACATCTGCATATATCACACACATTAGTGATACATCTGCATATATCACACACATTAGTGATACATCTGCATATATCACACATATTAGTGATACAGCTGCATATATCACACATATTAGTGATACATCTACATATATCACACATATCAGTGATACATCTGCATATATCACACATATTAGTGATATATCTGCATATATCACACATATTACTGATACATCTGTATATATCATACATATTAGTGATACATCTACATATATCACACATATCAGTGATACATATGCATATATCACACATTAGTGATGCATCTGCATATATCACATATATTAATGATACATCTGCATATATCATACATATTAGTGATACATCTCCATATATCACACATATATTAGTGATACATCTGCATATATCACACATATTAGTGATACATCTGCATATATTACACATATTAGTGATACATCTGCATATATCACACATTAGTGATACAATATTTCCTTCCATCTCACTCACTTCATACGTGTATTTCTATGCTTCTGCATTCATTGCTAATACAAATAAGCACATATTCATTGGGCAACCCTGTTTACTTTTATCCATCCGTCGTAATTTGTGCCTATGCATTCTCATAACATTTCTTTTTTACATTGATATTTTTCTTTTTTCTGTGCCATATGCCTCTAAAATGGATGGGAAATAGGAAATTCACCCCCGGGATCACCTCTGTGGCTCTGCTCAGCAGTGGCACAGGAAAATAATTTTCTTGGGTGGCAAAAGCCAGGGTACCTTTTTGGCTGGGCTTGTATAGGCCCCAGGGCCGATAGCCTAGTACCTACCTATGAACCTATAAAACCCTGCCCCATTGCTTAATTTTAACAGAAATTTATTGATGGAGCTTTTCTTCTCTGGTCTCCACTGAAAATGGGCCACAAGCCCAGTTGGACTAACCCGGTTAACAAACGTCAATAAATAAATAAAAATAAATAAATTAATGGCTTGCTTTATCAAGGGCTTTAGCAATGTCCCATTCTTTCAGTTTTG
>NC_056751.1:772808532-772846032 GCF_019279795.1 Protopterus annectens
TTGTCCATGTTGGAGTGAATGACTTGAGACGTACCTCCCTGGACTACATGAAAAAAGACATGGAAGTGCTCTCAGATCATGTGGCCCAGGCAGGTATGACCTTAGCCCTGAGTAGCATCCTGCCTTTGCCCAGAATGATACCACAATATAAGGACAAAATGATTGACTTCAACAATTGGCTAAGCTTCTGGTGTCATTCAAAGGGGATCCAGTATCTGTCTGCCTGGGACGACATGATTGACAGACCATGATGCTTTGCCAGAGATGGTCTGCACCTGTCGCCTCTGGGATTCAGGTTACTGGCTAAGGCACTTGCCACCCCTATAGCGACTTTTTTAGGCAAAGTTCAAATGACAAAACCACCACCGTAACAGGTACAAGCATGCAAAATCTGAAAGTAATGCTACTCAATGCTAGAAGTCTAAACCTCAAAATGCACTCTCTCGAGGCACTCTTAAAAATGGAGAACATCGATATCTGTGCAGTAACTGAGACCTGGTTCAAGGCTCCAGAGAGCACCCCTGCAATACCAGCCTACAACTCTTACCACACTTTTCGGCCACCAAAGCAGGCCCGAAACACTAAAGGTGGAGGAGTGTCAATACTCACCAAGGATATTCACACCAACAGGCCAGTTGCCCAACACAATGCGTCTGAAATTCTCCTGGTGCAACTAACACTAGGTAAGACTGCAGTCCAAATTGTAGCTTGCTACAGACCCCCACCATACTCATAGATTCTCACTACACCTTTCTAAACATACTGGAAAATATTAAGATAGAACCAAACACCCTAATATTGGGTGATTTTAACTACCCTGCCATTAACTGGGAAAACTACTCCTGTACCAACACCTTTGCCCAATGGTTCTTGGAATTCATAAATTCCAACGCCCTGGATCAGCTAATCCATAGTCCCACCAGGGGCTCCAATATCCTAGACCTGGTCATTACCAACATGGGAAATCGATGCTCCACACCTATAGTCACCCCCTCGTTAGTCAGGTCTGACCATAAGCTAATCGCCGTTAACATCCACATCCCACCCCCACCCCCCAGTAAGGAAACCTCCATAAAAAACTTTTCCAAAGCCAACTTCATGCTACTCAAGTCAGAAGTGACAAACGTCATGACACCCATGCAGACGGGAACTGAAAGTTCAACTGCTGAATCCTACACTAAGGCACTGTACGAGCACATCCACTCATGCATGAATCGTGCCATCCCAAATAGAACTAAGATGCTCTCATCCAAAAAAAGGAAGCCAATCTGGTGGTCCCCTGCTATAAACAAACTTTACAACAAAAGGAAGAAACTGTTGCAGAAAAGAGGAAAATCCCAGGATGCAAAAAACTTCCTTACCAGCCTCAGTAAGAAACTGAGATCCCTCATAAAATCCTCCAAAGCTAGTTACGAAAATAAAATTGCCAAAGATTCCAAAGACAATCAGAAGGCATTCTATAAATATGTCAAGAATCTAAATGGCAATGCTCATATCTGCTCTGAGCTAAAACAGAATGGCATTAAATATACTGATCCCAAGGATATTGCCAATATCCTGGCAGATCAATTCAATGCCAACTTCACCCCCCTCTCACCCCCTAAATGGCCCATCTCAATACTGGAAGATTGCCAAATTCCAGTAATAACGGCCACACAGGTAAAAAACGCACTCTCCAAAGCTAAGAATACAGCATCCATGGGACCAGATGACATCCCGGGCTGTGTACTACATGAACTACAATATGAACTGGCACCTCACCTAAGTGTCATGTTTAATCATAGCCTCACCTCAGGTTTCGTGCCCACAGAGTGGCACAGAGCTACATTTATCCCACTCCACAAGGGGGGATCCACGAAACTACTGTCCCATCAGTCTGACAAGCCTTATCTGCAAGGCCATGGAGCGTATTATCATGGAACTTATAAACAAAGACATTGGCAACCTTCAAACACTGGACCCCACCCAGTTTGGGTTCGTGAAGGGAAGATCTTGTCTCCTGAACCTGACTGACTTCTCCGAATCAGTCTCCAGAGCCATGGACAAGGGTAAGGTTGTCCACACAGCCTATCTAGACCTTGCCAAGGCCTTTGACACCACCCCCCACTCTGGAATCATAGATAAACTTACTAAGCTGGGCATTAATCCTTACGTCACCCAATGGGTTGCTATACCCACACTGTAAAAGTAGCCGACTCCAAATCCAGCTCCAGACAAGTGACGAGTGGAGTACCTCAGGGTTCAGTCCTGGGACCACTCTTGTTTGGCATCTACTTCTCTGAAGCACAGACCAACACTAAGGGACTCTGGATAACAAAGTTCGCAGATGACTGCAAACTGGGAGCCATTATTGAATCCCCAAATGATGTGGATACTCTACAAAAGGGCCTTACAGAAACAGATGCTTGGTGCCAGAGCCATAGGCTCAAGCTCAATGCCAAGAAATGTATAGTTATCCCCTTTGGGAAAAAACATGTATCCGTAAATTACCATATAGGTGGCAGTACACTAAACACCAAAAGTGTGATAAGAGACTTAGGGACACAGGTGGACAGTGGTCTCACCTTCGATAACCACATCGCCACAATAGTCAGGAAATCCTTCTATGTGCCACACCTCATCACTAAGGGCTTTTCATCCAGAAAAAAGGAGGTCATTGTCCTACTGTACTCATCCCTCATTAGACCCATTATAGAATACAACGCTCCATTTGCTATGTACCTCTCAAGACATCTGCAACAACTGGAAAGGCCGCATAAATACCTCACTAAAAGAATCACAGGCCTAAAGCAGATGCCCTACGCTGACCGCCTTAAAAAACTCCAGCTATACTCTGTCGCATATTGTCTACTCTGAGGTGATCTCTGCTTAACATACAAGGCCATGTCAAACCCACAGCTGTTGGACATGCTACACTTAAAGAAATCCCAATCCCTCAGAGACACATGCTCCAGGGATCTAAACCTTGTCATCACAATAAACAAAACATGCTGGAGGGATAGGTTCCTGACCCAGAGACTCCCCAGACTCTGGAATAGATTGCCCATACATGTCAAGCAGAGTGCCTCTTTGGCCCTCTTCAAAAGAAACCTTGACGATTGGATGGGAGAAAGGAAATTCACCCCGGGGATCACGTCCGTCGCCCTGCTAGACAGGGGTCCAGGGAAGTAAATAGTGTGGGAAGAAATAGCCAGGGAATTGTTATGGCTAGGCTTGTATAGGCCCTAGGGCTGATAGCCTAGTACCAACCTATGAACTGATGCTCCAGGACACCCCATTGGGTATTTCCTCTTTTTCCAAGGCCTTCCCTGATCACTCAGAGGAGCCCCCTCGAAGAAGAAGTGCAAGAGGAAGCACATTGACTCCCCTGAGTGTGTCACTTCTGATACAGACTTAGATGAATCGGAAGGGTCCCCGAGATCCCCCTCTGAAGATGTTTCCTTCTCGGACATCCTGGAAATGCTTAGGCAGAGGGGGAACTGGAATCCCCTAGCCCCTAACAAGGATGAGTCTGTATTCCTGGATGCTTTCGGTTCCGGACCTTCCACCTCCTGGGTTTCTCCGCCTTTCGACCCACTTTTGTCCGTAGTGACTCAAACGGCTTGGTCAGCTCCGGACACAGTGGAACCAACTCCGAGGAGACCTGGTTAATTTATTACGGCTCCCCAGGATAAGCATTTCCTTTCTAAAGGTGTGCCCGTTGATGCCATGGTGGTAGCAGCAGCCACCAAAAAAGAGTTAGCGGAGAGCTCTTCATCTGTTCATCCCCCTAACAAGGAGTCTAGGATGATGGACAGGTATGGAAATGTTTGCTTCAGCGACCTTTTCCATGAGGTCACTGAACTATCTATGTCATTTTACTCTACTTCAAAGGGATCTCCTTAAAGAGCTTGGAGATACACTTCAAGATCCTACAGCTGAGGGAGCACAAGCCAAAGTAGCTTCCCAGCTAGCAACGCTTAATTCTGTAGTTAACTCCTCCATGAGGCTCATTTCCTATGCAGCCAATGGAGCGAGTAGAGCCGCGGGCATGGGTGTAACCCTTAGGAGGCATGCTTGGATGCAGCTCTGTCACTTTGCGGAACCCTTTATAGCATCCTTCACCAATGCCCCCTTTGATGGCTCCTTTCTCTTTGGGCCACAGGTGAATGACACGTTGACTAGTTGGGAGCAAGAAGGCAAGACTCTCTCTGCCGTGGGAGTCAGTTTTTCCACTCCCTCTAGACCTTACTCCAGGGGTCAGAAGAGTGGGAAGATGTGGTTTCGTAAATCTCAGGGAACCTTACCTGACACATGTAGTGATTTTTCCTCCAGAGGCAGATGGGGAAACAATAATAATAGACGCTGCCCTCATGGCAGAGGTGGTCCGCAGAACCAGGGCAACAGAGAATCTTTCTCTGATAAGCCCTTCCAGCATCCCTGAAGGGGTTGCCCGGCTGCTCACCTCTGGAGGCAGTTGGGGAAGACTTTCACTGTACCCAGAAGCCTGGCAAAATTTAACAAGAGACAGATGGGTACGGTCCGTTATATCCGGAGGTTACAAAATTCCCTTCCATCAACCCCCCTTACAGTCGAAGAAGACCCTTTCAGATGTTCCACCCAATCTGAAGGAGCAAACAGTAATAGAAGTTTAAAAACTGCTAGAAAAAGAGCCATACAGGAAGTCCCCGCAGACCAGCACGGATCCGGAACTTACTCAAGGTTATTTTGGTACCAAAAATGACAGGGGGCTGGAGACCGATTCTGGATCTCAGCAGATTAACAAATCTGTACAAAGAACAAAGTTTCGGATGGTCACGCTACAGTCCATTCTACTCTTCCTGGGTCAGGACAATTGGATGTGCTCGATAGATCTTCAGGACACATACTACCATATCAAGATGGACAGATGCTCCAGGAGATTTCTTCGCTTTCTGGTGGGAGCCAGTCATTACCAGTTCAGAGCTCTGCCTTTTGGTCTCACCACAGCCCCCAAGGTGTTCACCAAATGTATGGCAGTGGTTACGGCTCACTTGAGACGTCAAGGATACAATCACATCCTGCACCCAGCTAGGTATTACAATAAATTTCAAAAAATCTGCCTTGTTGCGCTGACAATCTATCACTTACATAGGAGCAGACTTAAACACAAGGGATATGTTCGCAAAGTTGCCACTAGAAAGAGTGTACACAATTCATCAAAAAGTGCAAATCCTATTGCAGAGCAAAAGTATCCAAGTCAGGTATGTCCTTCAAACTCTGGGCTCCATGGCAGCTCCCATTCTTCAACTCCCACTAGCGCGCTTCCACATGAGATTTCTTCAGTAGCTTCTTTTCACGCAGTGGTCTTTCCAAGAGCTACCCATGTCTCACATGATCCTTTTCACGGAGGCATGCAAAAGACACCTTTCTTGGTGGATGGTCTCCCCACTAGTTACTCAGGGCAGACCTTTCATACAACCCTCTCCGGTAGCCACAGTGACGACAGACGCCTCCCTGATAGGGTGGGGGGGGCATTATCTGGGCAGGACAGTCCAAGGCACTTGGCAACCTCACGAGTACCATCTGCACATAAATGTCCTAGAAATGAGAGCCATGCTTCTAGCATTGCAAGCTCTTCAAGACTCCCTTCCTTCCGGGACCATTGCAATTCAAACAGGCAACATGTCAGTGGTGTGGTACATCAACAAGCAGGGCGGAACCAGATCCTACCCCCTGTGTCGAGAAGCACTCAGACTTTGGCAGTAGGCGATTTCCTCCCAATGTTTTCTGATTGCAACACACATCCCTGGGAGCTCCAACGTCATAGCGGACAGGCTCAGCAGAGCTATCCTCATGCCTCACGAGTGGTCTCTGAATCAGAAAGTTGCGGATCTTATTTTCCGCAAATGGGGACAGTCTTGCTGCAATCTTTTTGCCACCCCTTCAACAGCAAATGCAGCAACTACTTCTCCCTTCTTCTGCTTCCAGGTCACATACCCAGAGACGCTCTAGTCCACAGTTGGCCTCAGGGACTTCTTTATGCTTTTCTTCCGTTTCCCCTGATACCAAAACTCATACAGAAAGGAAAATCGTTGGATTGCAAAATGATCCTCATTGCCCCCTACTGACCTCGACAGATATGGTTTCCGTTCCTGCACCATTACCTTCTCGATCAGCCCTGGACTCAATTCCAGATCTCCTGATTCATCAATCAGGCGGGTTGCATCAATCCCTCCAAACTCTCCAGCTCACAGCTTGATTGCTCCACTTCCAACCTTAGCCAGGCTTCCCAACATTTCCCCAGCGGTCCATGAGATTATTGGCTCCTCTCATAAGTCTACAACGAGAAAAACTTATGCTAGCAAATGGAAACGTTTTTCTTGTTGGGCAGAGTTTAGGAATGTGGATCCCTTCTCGGCCCCAGGCCACGAAATTCTGGAATTCCTAGCACAACTGTTTCACTCCAGGGCCGCTTCCACTACGATTAGGGTACAATTAGCGGCCATCTCTAATTTTCATATTGGTTTGTCAAATTCTAACATTATGTCTCATAAGCTCTGTAAAGCTTTTTTGAGAGGAACATCTCTTAGACCTCCATTGAGAGATCCCCCTCATCCTTGGGACCTTAATTTAGTCCTAATTTCCTTAATTCTGCCTCCTTTTGAACCAGCAGTATCCTGCTCCATCACGTTTTTATCTTGGAAGACACTCTTTCTGGTAGGTATCACTTCAGCTAGGCATGTCTCAGAACTTCAAGCACTATGTGTTCGTCCTCCCTACCTGGTGTTTCACAAGGACAGAGTTGCCCTGAGGACTAATCCTTCATTTCTTCCTAAAGTCTGCTGAGAAAATAATTTAAACCAATCTATAGATCCCCCTGTGTTCTTCCCAAATCATAGCAACAAGGCAGAGTACTAACTTCACCAAATTGGACGTTCATAGACAATTGCGTTTTTACCTACACAGAACTAAAGAAATAAGAAAGTCAGACCAATTATTTCTTTCTTATGCCTTAAACAAACAAGGTCTCCCAGTTTCCAAGGTGACCTTATCCAGATGGTTGTCCCACACTATTATTTTTATTTACCAGTTAAGGAACAAAGAGTTACCAATTAAACCAAAAGGTCATTCTACTAGGGCATTAGCCACCTCTGTAGCCTTTCAGTCTAGGTTGCCCATGGATTCCATCTGTGCAGCTGCCACTTGGGCAAATCCTCATACCTTTATTTCTCATTACAAGGTGGATATGGTGTCCCGGAGCAGAGCTGACTTTGGTTCCACTGTTCTGAAGAGTGTGTTGCACTGAGCCACCCAGGGTGTTGGGTGCTAGGGATGCTGTCCCAAACAGCAAGAATGAAGGCGAGATAGACAACTTAACATTAAGAAGTTAGGTACCTACCATAACGTTCCATGTTAGTTGCCTTCATCTCGCCTTCTTTCTTGCGTCCCTCCCTCCATCCCCTTTCCTAGTGGATCGAGAGGAGTCCCTTTTTTTCACTGGCTGAGTATTCTTTTATTGTTATTCTAGATATTAGAATGCATGGAGCAACCAGTTTTTTTGATAACTGGTTCCTCTCTTATTATGTCTGGATTAGCTATTTTTAAATGAGATCTGGGTAGCTATCGCTAGGCATCATGGGATAAGGGGTAGCCTCGAGCCAGTAAACAGCTCTCGAGCTATTGAAGATGGCAGAGTCAGAGCCGAGGATCGGCTCCGATCCCAAACATCAAGAAAGAAGGCGAGATGAAGACGACTAACATGGAACGTTATGGTAGGTACATAACTTCTTATTCTTGAATCAGTCAGTACAACTCCCTTGCTTTTTCTCTTCTCCTCGGTCTGCTAGTGAGAAAGTCTTGCATACCTTGGATTTGCACAGGCAGCTTGGGCACTGTTCGGGTGAAACTAAGGCCATTTCTAAGTCTGACCAGCTTTTTGTTTCCTTTCATCCCAGGACATTGGGTTTGGCTGTTTTTAAGCAAATCCATCTCCTTCTGGAGATCTAAGGCCATTTTTTGTTATTCTTTACATGGAAATTGTCTGCTTCTGTTGCATCTCATTCCACTAGGGCTGTTACCTCTTCTTGGGCCGTCTTCAAGGGGTTGGACACCAGTTCCATCCTTGAAGCTGTTACTTAGTTTTCACTGCATACCTTTACTAAGCACTTTAAGCTGGATGTGGTTTCTAGGGCCAGAGTAGATTTTGCTAGAGCCATTTTGTATGGGTTTGTTGAGGGCTGTTTTCAGCCTTCCACCTCCCCTTCTGTTTCTTGAGCTTTTCTACTCTGCCTGTAGTAAAGAATACTGCAGCAGCTGTATAAATGGACATAATGCAGTTGTGAAAATCTTACCGTAACAGCAGACGTCCTTCTCTTCACTGTTGCAGTATTTGCTCCCTCCCTCCTAGCCCCTCTTGTTTTGGGTTGTTTTGGGTTCCCTTCTCACTGAGGATGCCCCCTTTTTCTTCTCCATTTTCTAGTTCTGGGTGAACATGGACTCCTTTGCCCTGTGAAGACTGTTCTCTACTGGGGAAATTCATTTCTAGGGAACTGCATCTGTATATCACTTTTATGCTCAAGTCCTGTACTGGGAGCATATGTATGATGTACAGCACATACAAGGTCATAAGGCTTTGGTATACTGGCTGAAGACTGGTCCATCCTAGGCAGGAGAGCCCTATAGTAAAGAATACTGCATCAGTGAAGAGAAGGACATCTGCTGTTGCAGTAACATTTTACCCAACTATACTTTTTCATCACCACAGAAATAACATTCTTTCGGTTGGCCCCAGTAACTAACAAATCCTCTCTTACCATTCACAATTATTGTATTACTACATAGTGAAATGGGGTCCAAATGGAGAGATGCTAACATCAGCAAGGAAAGCAGAGTAGTGTTGTTGGAACTGAATTCACAAGTCTTGGTGACTAACTTCATGAGGTGGACCATTTTTACAAAATCTCACCAAGGCTACACTGATATATAGACTATTTTTTATAGCATATATAATTGACAGATGTAGGTTAAAATTAAAGAAGGCAGCTGGATGCAGAATTCCAAGGATGAAAAGGGTTAAACCAGGCTCAGGGGGAAGATGGCCCCCTGTTGTAGAAACTGACAGGCCAAAAATAAAGATGCTAGAGTGGACTATTGAGGATAAGAAATAAATTATGTATTGTTACTCTTATGCTACAAGACCAGAATTTCTGGACAGAAGATATACAAAAAGATTAAGAAAGAAATTTAAAGGAAAGAAAAAACACTTGCACAAGAAAAACTGTCAATGGCTCCAAAAGCAAATTTTGTGTTCATTACTGCAGTAGATTCCAGTGGAAAAAGAAGTGACAGAGGAAGTGTGAAAATATGAAGAACAAAATCTAGAGATATTTGAAAAGTATAAAAAAGAAATATGAATATGGATATGGGGAAAATAGAGAGATATGATATGGCGCAATATTTATACAAAGGAGAAAGGCATATTAATCAATACAAAAAAGTAGTACCAAAGCTATTTGAAGAGAAATACAGACAAAGGCATCCAGATATGGAAAATTTTACAATACAAAAAATAAGAAAACAAAAGGGAATGTAGAAAAAAAGGATTAGTAATAAAAAAAGTTAAATCTAACTGATAACATCACAACATGATGTAACAATGAGTCCCCAAATTAGAGAAAACAGTGAAGCAGGAAACATCTGATTGTTTGCCATATGAAGATACTTCAAAGTTTAGATGGAGATGCACAGCAAGGGAAGGAACAGGAAACTGTGGCAAGTCTGATGCAGTCAATGTTGTGGGTTTCCTTACACACCCCAGACTGATGACATTGCAGCTTACAGCACTGATTATTTCGTCCAGATCTCTTTGGGCACCAGTATGTTCTAAGGATGTGGTCAGTATTAAGGAGGCCAAGAAGCCAACCACCAGGAAATCCTACATATGCAACTGGAACAGGTTTTCCTGCTGGTGCTAGGCAGAGGATACGACGACCCAAGAGTGATAGGCATTTTTCCACTTATTCTCCAGTGTCTCAGTAAGCTGTCTGGCACAGGCTTGTTTTGCATATCAGTCAAAGTTTACAATTTCAGACTGTCTTCTACAAGATCCACCTCTCTCTAGCCTTAGACCAGTAAAACAATTCCTAAAGAAGCCATACACTCAAATCCATCTAGAAACGATAGCTCGCCCTAACACCTTAACTGTGTGTTAGAAATGCTTGCATAGGCTTTCACTGAATCAGCTGCATATCTTTCTGTAATTTGTTTTAACTTGGAAAACTATTTGGCTGGTTGGCATCACATCTTCTCGGAGCATACGTAAACAGCAAGCCTCGATATGTATTGATCTTTTCCTACAGGAAACCGAAGACCCCAAATCCTCCTTTCATTCCTAAAGTAGTAACAGAGTCCACCCCGTATTTTGCTTCCAAACTTACTCCCAAACCCTCATTGTACGGGTAAAATAATAATGCAGATCAGGTTGTTCAAACACACTCTCTTCACACAAGAGAATTTAGGGAAAAAGACTGTCTGGTCACTGGTTCACCACTATTCTTTTCAGATTCCAGACAGCTTTCTCGGTACCTGTTTTGCTTTTCATCCCAAGGAAATCCCTAATGACTCAGTTAAGGTTCATAGTACTAGAATTACTGCAACCCACTATGTGGCATCCTTAAAAGGAGGTGACACTCGAGCTGTTATGCAAGCTGCCTACTGCACAGCAGTTTACACCTTCTCCAGACACTGTAGACCAGACATCCATTCCAGGGCGGACTTCAGTAAGGCAGTCTTAGTAGGTGTATTGAACCCTAGTCCTTCTTAACACTTTACCACCTATTCCCCATAGAACTCTGGGAACTATCCTTGGCACAGTATCTTAGTTACCTGTCTGGAAGACAACAAGCTGTTAAATGGCAACAAACCTACTCATCCTTTTAACCAATTACTACAGGTTTCCCTCAAGGCTCTTTCCTGGGTTCACGCCTATTTAATATATTAATGACCTCCACTCACCATGCTAGTTTAGCTCATTATGCAGACAGCTCAACATTAATATGTGCAGCCTGAACAATAAATAAGCTCCCAGACATTACCCAAAAATCTTTCTCTTCTGTAGAAACCTGGTGTGATAAACTCAGAGGCTACCAGCCCAGCTAGATAGAATTTTGTAAATAATGCTATGTCAGTTGTGAATATTAATATGATCCATAGGCTTGTTTCACAAATGTAAGAAAACGGCGTTATGTGCTGAGCTTCAAAAATGTAACCACCGTGCACCCTGTCTGAAGAAGGCAGAAATGTGTATAAACTCTATGCCTATGTACTGTATGTTTTATGGTAGAAATTGGGACATAGAGTTGACTTGCAAACTCAGAAAATAAGTAAAGGATATTTTGACTGTGTGTGATCTCAAGCTAACAGACGGGATGTCTAGGCTAGGAGTTTTTCTACTGTCTTAAGACAGAGATAATTACTAGGTTTCACATGTAAAGTGTCTTTTATTGCTCTGTGACTTCCTGGCAGCTGCCGATCACAAAGAAATGTAGTTCTGTTAGCCTGGAAATGTAAACAGAGGTGAAAAGAATTATGTAATCTGAAATGATTCAGCAGTAATGCATATTATCAATTTAAGGACTATCGTAGAGAGAGAGAGAGTGCATTTTGTATTTTGTTCTGAATATGACAACAACTCACCAGTACTTGCTTTGTTCAGTAAGTAAGACTTGGATCTTAGTATTTCTCTTAGAGAAAGATAGGAATATAGCCAGATTAGTGTAGATGTTTCTATATTTATGTGAGACTATTGTACAATGTTGTTTTAAAGTATTTCCTGTGATTTTTGAACTCTCTATTGTCACTTTGTTGAGTTAATAAGTATTATCTTGTGTTTTTATTATTAAATTTATTTAAACCTTTTAACTGTGGCTGTTTTGTGTAGAGATATATAAGCTCTTAAAGTACTTGCATGTATTTGTTAATACTGTATAGACCACTCCTAAATAACCTTAAAAAAAGTTCTGGTCACACTTACCATTTGGATAATAGTAACACTGTACAGTAGAATTGGACACCCTTTGGTAAGGGCATTTATAGTAGCTGATGAGTAGTGGTTGGTGGCAGTCAGTAGTACCTTATAGTCTGGGCAGAAGGGGGCATGGCTAGTGAACCTGTGACAGCCTTCTCCAGGAGTGTCTGTGTGTTTGTATATAATTCAAGTTTCAAAGTGTGTGTGTCAGCTACTTGGGTAGGGACACGAAGCACTGGTTTGACAGAGAAGGTGTTGGAGATTTTGGCTTGACCACTCGGCTGAGATCTGGACCCTATAGCTGTGCCAGTGGGGAGTCTTATTGAGGATTTGGAGAGAAAGGGAGAAATCAGCCCCAGACTGACCGTGATCTCTGTGTGCTCTTAAGGGAAATTGTACTTTACTGTATGTGTGTACTTGTTAACCTCCCAATGTTGCAGTCCCTTACTGGTGAGGATTGAGGCTCCTTGATTACTGTGCCAGTGCATGAGCATCACACCTGGAGGATTGAGGCTCCTTGATTACTGTGCCAGTGCATGAGCATCACACCTGGAGGATTGAGGCTCCTTGATTACTGTGCCAGTACATGAGCATCACACCTGGAGGATTGAGGCCCCTTGATTACTGTGCCAGTGCATGAGCATCACACCTGGAGGATTGAGGCTCCTTGATTACTGTGCCAGTGCATGAGCATCACACCTGGAGGATTGAGGCCCCTTGATTACTGTGCCAGTGCATGAGCATCACACCTGGAGGATTGAGGCTCCTTGATTACTGTGCCAGTGCATGAGCATCACACCTGGAGGATTGAGGCTCCTTGATTACTGTGCCAGTGCATGAGCATCACACCTGGAGGATTGAGGCTCCTTGATTACTGTGCCAGTGCATGAGCATCACACCTGGAGGATTGAGGCTCCTTGATTACTGTGCCAGTGCATGAGCATCACACCTGGAGGATTGAGGCTCCTTGATTACTGTGCCAGTGCATGAGCATCACACCTGGAGGATTGAGGCTCCTTGATTACTGTGCCAGTGCATGAGCATCACACCTGGAGGATTGAGGCTCCTTGATTACTGTGCCAGTGCATGAGCATCACACCTGGAGGATTGAGGCTCCTTGATTACTGTGCCAGTGCATGAGCATCACACCTGGAGGATTGAGGCTCCTTGATTACTGTGCCAGTGCATGAGCATCACACCTGGAGGATTGAGGCTCCTTGATTACTGTGCCAGTGCATGAGCATCACACCTGGAGGATTGAGGCTCCTTGATTACTGTGCCAGTGCATGAGCATCACACCTGGAGGATTGAGGCTCCTTGATTACTGTGCCAGTGCATGAGCATCACACCTGGAGGATTGAGGCTCCTTGATTACTGTGCCAGTGCATGAGCATCACACCTGGAGGATTGAGGCTCCTTGATTACTGTGCCAGTGCATGAGCATCACACCTGGAGGATTGGGGCTCCTTGATTACTGTGCCAGTGTATGAGCATCACACCTGGAGGATTGGGGCTCCTTGATTACTGTGCCAGTGCATGAGCATCACACCTGGAGGATTGAGGCTCCTTGATTACTGTGCCAGTGCATGAGCATCACACCTGGAGGATTGAGGCTCCTTGATTACTGTGCCAGTGCATGAGCATCACACCTGGAGGATTGAGGCTCCTTGATTACTGTGCCAGTGTATGAGCATCACACCTGGAGGATTGGGGCTCCTTGATTACTGTGCCAGTGCATGAGCATCGCACCTGGAGGATTGAGGCTCCTTGATTACTGTGCCAGTGCATGAGCATCACACCTGGAGGATTGAGGCTCCTTGATTACTGTGCCAGTGCATGAGCATCACACCTGGAGGATTGAGGCTCCTTGATTACTGTGCCAGTGCATGAGCATCACACCTGGAGGATTGAGGCTCCTTGATTACTGTGCCAGTGCATGAGCATTACACCTGGAGGATTGAGGCTCCTTGATTACTGTGCCAGTGTATGAGCATCACACCTGGAGGATTGAGGCTCCTTGATTACTGTGCCAGTGCATGAGCATCACACCTGGAGGATTGAGGCCCCTTGATTACTGTGCCAGTGCATGAGCATCACACCTGGAGGATTGAGGCTCCTTGATTACTGTGCCAGTGTATGAGCATCACACCTGGAGGATTGAGGCCCCTTGATTACTGTGCCAGTGCATGAGCATCACACCTGGCTCAAAGAATCAAATATCCTACTCAACCCCACAAAAACTAAGTTAAGGCTTTTTACCTCAAAAAGTTGCCAATATCAAAAGCAATCTTTTACCATAAAGTCAACAAATAATACTCATTAAAACTAAGTCACAGTAAACTTCTAGACATTATAATAGATGACAGTTTCAAATATGACCAAAATATACTGCACACCATTAAATCTACACACCAGAAACTAGGCTGTATTTATAAGATCAATGAATTCCTGACAGATACTGCAATAAAATCTCTAACCACCACCTTCTCACTGCCAACTCTGTTGTACGTCACTCCTGTCCTAACAAACTTAATCAATACTCAAAGTAAGAAACGTGCCTCCTGCTACAATAAAATATCTAAATTTGCCACCAGTCTCTCTCATAGGACCCACCACTGTCATAGCTTAAAAGCAATTAAACTGACTTGAACTGCACAACTGTCCAACATATTCACAACTAACCACAGCACACAAACTCATTCATCATCCAAATAAATGCCCTGCACTACAAAATGTATTATTACCCTACTGTCCAGCAAGGGGCGTTCATTCTAGTAACAAATTCTTAGTACTCACAAGTAAGGCAAATAATGTTGCAGGAGACTCGCTCTATTCCCAATATGTTGCTAAACTCTGGAATAGTATCGCCACACAAATAAAACTCTCCGACAAACTCAATAGTTTTAAAACAGCATCTTAATCAGTCCTGTGCCTGCACATGCACATCTTGAGATTAAGACTTTTTGCTCACTGTACAATTCTTTCCAACTACTCTCCTTAAACAGAATACTGTCAACCTTTTAATAATGTGGTAAAACATTTTTTATAAGTAGCTGCCGTCTGTACAATCCACTAAGCTGCATGTGAGCTTTCTCTTTAGTAACCTCTGCAAAATCTTAGAATGTATAAATGTACCTCCTGTTTGTGTATAAATGTACCTCCTGTTTGTGTATAAATGTACCTCCTGTTTGTGTATAAATGTACCTCCTGTTTGTGTATAAATGTACCTCTTTTTTTTAACTGGAACCAAGTATAATGAAACGTAAACAAATGGAGCTGTTCTCCCCAGGCCTCCACTGAAAATGGTTGATATGAGTCAGACTTTCCTGGTAAATAAAACAAAATAAATAAATCATCATAGTAGATGTTGGACTAGATCACTGTTGTAGTACAAATGGGTCAGTAGTCATCATAACAGATGTTGGACTAGATCACTGTTATAGTACAAATGTATTGGTAATCATCATAACAGGTGATGGACTAGATCACTTTTATAGTACAAATGGGTCGGTAATCATTATAACACATGTAGCACTAGATCACTATCATAGTAATATCTCCTACCCCACCATCCCTTTTGCTATTTATTTTTGTGTTGGACTGGGGTAAGGTAGCCATATTTCATCTTTCCTGTTTGTCCTTCCCTCACCTTCCTTTGAGTTCCTAAGGCCTTGATTCTGGTTGGTTGTGGGCAGTGCTTGGGGAGAACTTTTGTACAGCTCCACCCCAACCTTCTTCTGACCATGTTCTGCCCCTAGAATATGGAACAGTGTTTGCTACCTCCCCAAGTTGTACCACTTTGTCTTATCTGTGCCAGATATCTCACCTTAAGGACCCTAATCATGGGTTCTGGACAAGGAAGCTCAGAAATGGCATAGGCAGATACCCTTCTTATACTGGCATGCTTAGGCATACCAAAGGCTGGGCCACATGCCATACAAAGGAGGAAGATCCTAAACTCTAAAGTTTGGGCTGGATGTATGAGGGCACAAAGTGTGCAAGTCCCAGCAGTGAGGATAACTGCAGCAGTGATATAACGGTCATTGATGATTATCATATTGGTCACTGCTGCAGTAGCCTTAGCTATACCCTCCCAAGGGTATAACAGCTGGCCAGCTACCAAAGCTTCAGGGCACCTTCTACGAGCCCAAACTGTCAGGCTGATTGAGCCTAAAATACATGTTTGGATGTGAAGCCCTTCAGAGCTTTGCTGCCACCGAAAAGTACACTCCTCTGAGGCCTTTGAGGATCGACAATCAGCTTGTGCTTTCCTTTGCTGGGAAGATAAATTCCCTTTGGGGGTAAAAACTTCAATTTTGCTAATTTTCTTGATGTTTTATTACTTTCCTTTTCAGGAAAGTTATTTTAAAGCTAGGACTGATGTATTTTAAAGGACTTTCTTGAGACATACTTTAAACGGAGCACTCTTTTTCTTCTGTCAGTTTAAAAGTGGTGTAAAGTAACTGAAAACATATCTTCTGTTGATAACATTTTTTGTTATTTTTGTGAGACTGGCATAGTATTTTAAAGTGTTTCTTACTGGGATTTTTGGTGAAAAAGTAACTCTTGTGGGCTGGTAGTGTTTACCAGCAATTGTTGCTTGTCTTCCCTGAGAAAGATGCACCAGTTTTGGCCTGACAAGGGAAAAGAGTACCTGTCTCATGGTCAAGCCTTCCTTCATTAACAAAAAGAAAAAAAATTAAGCAAACAGCCTTTACCACTACAGCAGGCAAGGAAATTGCCTCAGCCGCAGGTGGACGACTCTGCTGTGGCCATTTGTTGTACTTCAGACCACTCATCTTTTACCTTGGCTCCCTGTGTTGTAGCACCTACAGCCACTGTAGACTGGAGGTTACCCATGTCCTATGCGGCTGTTGGTGTTTCCTCAGTGGGCAAGGGAGAGCCATTCTTGTCAGTCCTGAGAGATGAAACGGGGAAGGTTTTCCTGTTGTGCCAGAATGCTGTGCCCATCCCTGGGGAAGTTATTGATACCATTAATAACTTGGGTGTCCCCATTTTTGTGTCAAAAAGAAACAGAAAACCAAGCATGTATCTACCTGCCAATTTTCTTGGGATAGGAGTAGTTTACTGGGTCTGGCTCAGGGTTTAATTCTGGCTGTTGATCCTTCTTGTAAAGTAAATTGTGATAAAAGAAACCGATTTATATATTCCTGATGAGATTCGAGATTC
This sequence comes from Protopterus annectens, assembly GCF_019279795.1. Classification (NCBI taxonomy): domain Eukaryota; kingdom Metazoa; phylum Chordata; order Ceratodontiformes; family Protopteridae; genus Protopterus; species Protopterus annectens. The sequence goes on from NC_056751.1 coordinate 772,825,709, forward strand.
TAAACCTGAACAGGAAGATGCAGGAAGAGATTCATTTTTTTCCTCTGATTTCTGATTCAGACTTAAGGAAGATCTCAGTATCTGATTCTCTCTGTGGGGGTTTCTTTTTCATTGAGGCTATTGCTAGAATGTGCCAGTGTTTTCAGTGGGAGAACACTGAGGTTTGTCAGTCCTTCAGGCAATACTATCAATTGTTGCAAAATGATTTTCTAGAAACTGCACCTAATCCTTCTTATCTGTCTGCTTTAGAAGGATGTGTGTGTTACTGCCTTCAAGTCTTGTGATAGTCAGCCAGCTGGCACTAAAAAGGCAGATAGGATTGTATAAAGTTCCTCAGCCCTTTTAAATTTTATACACTATTCCCAAACCTGACCCAGCAGCTATAGCCGTAGTTGATCCCACTGCTGCTAAGCACTTAGTTAATTCCAATCTTATTCTTTCTGATAAGGCATGGGGAAAAAAGTGTATACTTCTGCAACTTTGATTTTCAGAATTCTGACCTGTCAGACTCCTATGTTAAAGTTTGTTCTAACTAATTGTAAAAGTGAGGGGAATGTTTTGTCTGCAGGTTCTTGTGAGGAGCAACCTGCTTTTAATACCTTAGCATCTTCTATTGCCCAGGGCATTGTTCACAGTGTGTGTATGTGCCTCTGTTGGTACTTCTTCCAGGGCTGTGGACACGGCACTGTTTTTTTACTATTATGCAAAAAGCCCAGAATTTCCAGATACAAGATATACAAAAAGATATTCAAAAAGATTGAGAGAAATTAGAGGAAAGAAAAATACGTCCACAAAAAACTGTCAGAAGCCTCAAATAAAAAAATGTTCATTAATACAACAGATTTGTGAAAAAGATTTTGTAACTCAAGAAACTTTGATCTGTTTGAAAAAAGAAGCATCCGAGGAAGTGTGAAAATATAAACAACAAAACCTAGAGATTTTTTGAAAAGTATAAAAAATAAATACAGACATGGGAAAGAGAGAGATTTGATATGGTACTATATTTATGCAAAGTCGAAAGCCAAATTAATCAGTACAAGAAAGGCAGCCCCAAAGATATTTTAAGATAAATATGGGCCAAGGCATCCAAATATTGTCACAGTAAAGAAAATATCACAAAGAGAGCATGTAGAAAAGACTGGTGAAGCAGAAGTTAAAGAAATAGAAGCTGACGTTATGCGATGCCCGCGAAGTGAAGATCTAACACAGGTTACATCACAGCATGTTGGGAGTGAGCCCCCAATGTAAGGAGAAACAAGATCAGGAGACATCTGAAGAAGTATGGACATGGGAAAGAAAGAGATGTAATGTGGTGCAATATCTATGCAAAGGAGAACAAAATAATCAATACAAAAAGAGCAGCACCAAAGATATTTGAAGAGAAATACAGGCAGAGGAATCCAGACACGGACAACTTTACAAACAAAATATAAGAAGACAAAGAGGAAAAGTAGAAAAGAAGATTGGTAATGGAGAAGTTAAAGAAACAGAAACTGAGGCTGTGATCTTGTCTTATCTCGCCTTCATTCTTCACTGGTTGGGTGACTCAGCCGTTTACAAAAGCTCGAGGTCTTCCACTGGCTTGTGGCTGTATCCCTATCCCATCATGCCTTAGGAGAGTTCCCCAGATCTAATTTGCCACTAACAAGATCAGGTGCTTCCATTTTGGCTCTAGCTAAGTCTTTATTTTTTCTCTAAATATTTTCAGATGATCAAATTCTTAGTTAACATTTTAGAGTGTTAGTACATTTACTTCACTTATTTGGTGTGTTTGATCCCTTGCTGCTGTTGCGATTGGCCATAGTTTTTTCTCTAGGCCTTTTTACCTTTCCCATCCCGCCTTTATTTGAAACATTTTAGTTGAAATATTTTGTTATATTTACTTGTTTAATATAAGCTCATTTAAGACAGAGAGCTTTAAAAGTAAGCTTGTTTAATTTAGAGAGCTTGAATCTTTAATATATATGGTTATTTCCTTTTCCGGGTGAGCTCATTTTAGTTAGAGATACCGCTGGTTCATTTAAATTAGAGGGCCTTTCGTCCCTTTCCTACCGTTTCTTTAGTTTCACTGCCTGGATTGTTTATAACAAAATAAAGTCGTAGTAGCAGTAGTTAGTAGTAGTTAGTAGTAGTAGGCAGTAGTAGTAGTGTTAGTAGTAGTTAGTAGTAGTAGTAGTTAGTAGGAGTAGTAGTAGTAGCAGTAGTTAGTAGTAGTTAGTAGTAGTAGTAGTAGTGTTAGTAGTAGTTAGTAGTAGTAGTAGTTAGTAGCAGTAGTAGTAGTAGCAGTAGTTAGTAGTAGTTAGTAGTAGTAGTAGTAGTAGCAGTAGTTAGTAGTAGTAGTAGTAGTAGTGTTAGTAGTAGTTAGTAGTAGTGTTAGTAGTAGTTAGTAGTAGTAGTAGTAGTAGTAGTATTTTTTCTTGCCTTGTTACTGTTGGTTGCCATTGATATAGTTATGTCTAAGGATACTAAAGAATCTAAACCTTTGGGGTTGAAAAAGTGTGTTAAATGTAATCAATGTCTTTAACTGATGGCCACACAATTTGTATGTACTGTCTGGGTGCAGTCCATCTCCAAGAATCGTGTGTCATTTGTCATGCATTCAGTAGTAGATTGTTTAGAAAGAAAAAATAAGTTAATATTGAGAGGATTACTAAAGACTCCCTTTTCAGAGACTATTGGAAAGGGTCAGAGTATGTCCAAATTATCCAAAATCCCTATCATCCAGAATAGAGAAATCGGGCAAAAAGATGACCATCTTCTTCTGCTCATTTGGAGCTGTCAAAGAAATTGGCAAAAGAGTCATTCTCTGACCCGAAGAATGTCAGACCCGATAAACCTTTCTCCTCTGCTCCTACTGTGGTTTCAGTGCCGATGGGGTTTTCAATATGGAGACGGTCCCCAGAACTTGAACCGGACTCTCCAACTCTGAGATCACCATTGCTCCAAAGAGTCAGATCTCCTACTCCTTCCTCTCGATCATCCAGAAGCCTCTCTGATGATGATGTAAATCGTGTGGTGTGGAGACTTTTGAGGACACTGGCCAGACTTTTGTCTATTCCAATCCAGAGGGATTCGGAGCTGACCAAGACCATCCCCCTTCATCAGTTCCTCCTCTAATCCAATCTGAGACCTCAGAGTCAGAGTGTCTGCAATTGGTTCTAGTGGAACTGTCGGACCTGAGACCTGCACCGGGATTGGGCCTGACTACTGCTCTGACATCCTCTGTTCCATCTGAACTCAAGGGGTCTGGGAACCGATGCTCCCCAGTCGGGTCTGGGGAGGAGAGTTGGGTCTGACAGTTGTCTGATCTGAAGTGCCTCTCAGGGCTTCGGCACGGGTGATCTCGGCTCCTACATTGGCCTTGGAGCCAACCCGCTTGGATCAGGGGGTGCCTTCTGGTTCTTTGGAGCCAGGAGCTTCCTCAGATCAGGGTCGGGGGGAGGCTTCAAGGTGATGAGGAGAGTGCTGTCACCATGGACAAGCTCCACTCCCAGGTACAGGCATGCACCAGTGTCTGTCTCAGTGCCATCGTATCCACACAGACGTGGAGACCCAAAGCCTCAGGATGCTCCATCGGGTGAAGCCCTCTCTTCCAAAACCTCTGTGGAATACCCTTCCAAAGAGGTCCCTCACAAGAGATTATGCAAGAGGAAGCATTTAGACTCCCCAGAGGAGTCCATCACCTCGGATAGGGACCTTGATGAGTCAGAATGGTCCCCACCATAATCCTCTGAGGATGTTTCCTTCACAGACATCCTAGAAATCCTAAATCAGAGAGGTAGCTGGAAGTCCATCAACCTTTCTGAGGAGGAGTCTGTATACCTGTAGGCTTTTGGATCTCGCCCTTCCACTACTTGGGTTTCTCTACCTTTCGATGAACTTATGAATGTAGTTAGTCGAAAGGTGTGGAATTCTCCAGATTCAGTGGAACCTCTTCCTCGGAGGCCATATAGGTTTATTGCAGCATCTTCGGACAAGGAGTTTCTTACAAAGGGTGTCCCAGTAGATGATTTGGTGAGGGCGGCGGCCACTAAAAAGGAACTTTCAGAGACATTCTCATCTGTCCATCCACCGAACAAGGAGTCTCGTATGATGGCCAGAGATTGGGAAGCGCATGTTTTCTTCAGTGACATTTGCACTCGGATCACTGAATTATCTGACTTATTTCACTAGGTTGCAGAGAGATCTCCTGAAAGAGCTAGGAGATGGTCTACAAGGTTTAGTAGCTGCAGGGGTTTCAGACAAGGTTTCCTCTCAGCTCTCCACATTAAAATCTGTGGTTAACTCCTCCATGAGGCTCATATCTTATGCAGCAGATAGAGCGAGCAGGGCAGCTGGTTCAGAAATTTCCCTGAGGAGATATTCCTGGATGCACTTGTGTGACTTTGTGGAGCCCTTTAAATCTACCTTTGTTAATGCCCCCTTGGATGGCTTGTCCCTCTTTGGGCCAAAACCTAAGGACACACCAGGTGCAAGCAAGAAGGAAAAACTCTCTCTGCCATAGGAGTTTGTTTTTCACTACCTTCTAGACCTTACCCAAAAGGTCAAAAGGGAGGAAAGATTTGGTTCCGAAAATCCCAGAGAACTTTTCAGGACAAGTGGTGACTCTTCCCCCAGGGGCAGAGGGGGGAAGCAGTAATGGGAGACACCATCTGTGCAGCAGAGGGAGTCCGCAAAACCAGGGAGATGGATTCATTCCGTGGTAGGCCCTTTCAGCGCTCCCGAAGGGAGGCCCACCTGTCTATCTCTGGAGGCAGTCAGGGGTCACTTATCTTTGTACCCAGAAGCCGGGCTAGAAATAACAAAAGAGAAATGGGTACAAAGCATTGTATCCAGTGGCTACTATATACCCTTTTCCTTCCCTGTCCCAAATGTAACGAACATCCCGGATGTTCGACCCAGTTAAAGGGAACAGGCAAATCTAGAAATTCAAAAGTTGCTACACAAAAGAGTTATCTGAGAAGTCCCCGGAGACCAAATGGGATCCGGAACTTACTCAAGGTTCTTTTTAGTTCCAAAGAAAACAGAAGACTGGAGACCCATACTGGATCTCAGCAGATTAGGCAGATCAGTAAGGAAAACGAAGTTCCGGATGGTAACACTGCAGTCAATATTCCCCTTTCTGTGTAAAGACGATTGGATGTGCTCTATAGACCACCAGGATGTGTACTACCACATAAAAATGGACAGGCCATCCAGGAGTCATCTCCGCTTCTGGCCGGGAGCCAGTCACTTGTCAGTTTTGAGCTCTGCCCTTTGGTCTCACTACAGCCCCCAGAGTGTTCACCAAGTATATGGCAGTGGTCACTGCTCACTTGAGATGTCTAGGATTCTGAGTGTTTCCATATCTAGACGACTGGCTCTTGACCGCCACCACCAACCATCTACTACAAAAAGCAAGAGACACTACATTACAACACTGCTCTCACCTAGGAATCACAATAAATTATGAAAAATCTGCCTTGTTGCCATCTCAACATATCGTCTTTGTAGGGGCAGATCTGGGCACGACAAATTTGATGGTAAAACTTCCTCCAGAAAGAGTTTTAGTTCTGTGACATCAGGTCTCAAACCTTCTTTCCAATAAAAGGGTACAAGCAGTTCTGAAAGTTTTGGTAACCATGGCAGCAGTGATAAACTTAGTTCCATTAGCACGCATGCACTTGAGAATTCTGCAGTGGCTACTTTTCTCTCAGTGGTCATTGCAGGAACTACCATGTCTCATTAAATTCTGATAATGCACTCCTGCAAGAAGGACCTTCGCTAGTGGCTTCACTCCACTCACGTGGCTTCAGGTCGTCCCTTTGTCCTCCCACAGCCTTTAGCCGGAGTCACCACGAATGCCTTCCAGATAGGGTGGGGGGCATTATCAGGGCAAGACAGTCCAAGGCACTTGGCAGGAATATGAGGCCCAGTTGCATATCAAATATCCTAGAGATGAGAGCAGTGCAGGCACTTCAGGACTCTCTTCCACTGAGGACTATTGCAATTCAGACAGACAACATGTCAGTTGTTTGGTACATAAACAAACAAAACAAACAGAGAGGAACCAGATCCTACCCCCTTTGTTGAGAGCCCCTAAGAGTATGGCAGTGGGCAATCTCCTCCCATTGCTTTCTGATAGCAATGCACATCCTGGGAAAGTCACATGATAGCAGACAAACACTCAGCAGAGCGATTCTGATGCCTCATGAGTGGTCCCTAAAACAGGAAGTAGAGGAGATGATTTTCTGCAAATGGGACCAGCCTTGCTGTGACCTTTTTGCCACATCCATGAATGCCAAATGCAGCAGCTATTTTACCCTAATCCCCCCCCCCGGGGGAGTCACCAAGGGATGCACTTGTACACGATTGACTCCCGGGTCTCCTAAATGCCTTCCCTCCCTTTCCCTTAATATCCAAACTTCTTCAGAAAGCCAGATCATTGGAAAGTGATCTAATTCTGGTCACCTCATACTGGCCTCATTAAATTTGTTTACCCTTCCTGTGGCCTCATCTTCAGGGGGATCCGTGGATTCTGGACCCCAGTTCTAGACCTACTGACACGTACATCGGGAACGAACCCTCTCTTCAGACCCTCCAATTGACAGCTTGGCTGCTCTGATTCCACATATAGCCAGGCTCCCTAAGTTCTCTCCTGCTATCAAACATATCTTGATTTCATCTCATAAGGCTTCAACGAGAAAACTTTATATGAGCAAATGGAAAAGATTTTCTTCGTGAGCATCAATGTAATCACATTGATCCCTTCTCTGCGCCATTAGGCTCTGTTCTTGAATTTCTACTGAAACCCTTTAATGAAGGTGCAGCTGCAGCTACCATTCGAGTCCAGTTAGCAGCGATATCTAATTTTCATATAAACGATTTAGCTCCAAATCTGATGTCTCACAGACTATGCAAAGCCTTCCTGAAAGGCACTGTTTTGCTAAGGCCACCCTTTAAAACCCCTGTACCACCATGGGACCTGAACTATGTCTTGTCCTGTTTGATTCGTTCCCCCTTTGAACTGGCAGCATCCTGTGACCTACAATTCTTGACATGGAAAACAATTGTTTTGATTGCCATCACCTCTACAAGAAGGGTTTCAAAACTGCAAGCATTATCCATAAAGCCCCCTACATGCTTTTCCACAAAACAGAGTATCCCTTCGAATGAACCCATCCTTCTTACCAAACACAGCGAAATTTGAGTCAGTCCATAGAACTGCCAGTGTTCTTTCCCAACAGGGCAGAATATATACTGCACCAACTAGATGTACACAGACAATTACGTTTCTACTTACATAGGACAAAGGACTTCAGAATCTGACCAATTATTTGTTTCCTTTTCGGAAGCTAAGAAAGGTGCCCCTGTATCTAATGTCACACTTTCAAAATGGCTATCAGATTTTATTATAGTCACATACCAATCTAACAACAAAAATCTTCCTTGTAAAGTCAAGGGTCACTCTACGAGAGCCATAGCAGCAGCTTCTGCTTTTCGTGCTAGACTATTAATTGATACCATTTGTGCTGCTGCAACATGGGCAAGCCCTCATACCTTTTATCACTCATTAGAAAGTGGATTTGGCCTCCAGGAACAGGGCCTCCTTTAGGTCCACTTTTCTGAAGAAATGTCTCCCATGATCCACCCACAAAATATGGTGCTAGGCACGTTGTCCCAACCAGTGAAGAATGAAGGTGAGATAGGACATCATCACACAAAGAAGTTATGTGCTCACCATAATGTTCCATGTGTGTTGCCCATCTCGCCTTCTAACTTACACCTCGCCTTTCCCCCAGCCTTTGGCTTCTGGAGGGCAGAGTGCTCGCATTTGGTATATAATGTTCTCTGACCTTCTTCGTGTTCTAAAGTGTCAAAATAGTTCCTGGTGAAATTGTAGTTATCCGCAAACAAAATGCGAGGAACTCTCGTAGGGCATGATGAGATAGGGATGCAGCCCCGAGCCCGTGGAAGACCTTGAGCTTTTGTAAATGGCCGAGTCAGAACAGAGGATTGGTTCCGAACCCAACCAGTGAAGAATGAAAGCAAGAAGGGCAACACAAATGGAACGTTATGGTGAGTACATAACTTCTTTTTATGGAAGTGAAGGATCCAGTGTAGAAAATCTAACTCGAGAAGCACCACAGCAGGATAGAGCATAGACATCCAAATTAAGAAGAAACCACTGGAACGGGAAACAGCTGGTCAGATGCCATATGAAGATAATTTGGAACATTCCACAGGAAACTCGTATAAACGTTCACTTGAAGCTGGATAGCAAGGGGAGGAACAGGAAATTGCGGCAGCTCTGGAGCAGTCAATATTGAGGAGTGATAGGCCAGTGAGTCCGAATATGACAAAGCAAAGGATGATGCAGGAAGAAACTGAAGAGAATATGCCACAGGAAGATGCTATAGAACTTTCTACAGAATGACCACAGAAAATGGCGAATAAAAAATGTGCCCTCCGTTTAGAAGTAAATGAGCTAAGAGAAGAGTTGCTTGATTTAATAGAGATAGGCATATTAAGATCAATGGAAGAAATAGACTGAAGAAGGTCAATAAAACCCAAAAAGTCAGAAGTTTGACAAAACAAATGAACACAGTAAGACGTTGTGACAAAGGGAGATACTGCCAGCACAGTTATCTGGAAATTTGTAAGTAATTATCATGTCATTGATGAATATCAAAATAATTTATGTAAGATGCTTGTATCACAACTGCATTAGAACTGTATGTTATGTTTATATCAAACTTGTTTGTACAGATGTGTTGAAAAGGGTTTGTAAAGTACTGAGCTTAAAGATGTGTCCACAGTGTACCCTGCTGGAAGTGAGCGGAAATGTTTATACACTATTGTAACTATTTAAATGTGTATATTTTAACAGTGGATACTGGAACACAGGAGGTAAACCTCAGTGTAGTAAATTTCAGAAGAACAGCTGACACTAAATTACTTTATGGCAGCAAGGAGACACATTGTCTGTACTGATTGTCTTGGAAGTGTATGACTTCAGCATTTTATCAAATATCTGAGGAAAAGCCCTTGTCTATTTTCAGAGGTAGATTCTAAATACTGCCAGATTCCAGCAGTGGGGGTTTCACCTGGGACAGATTCAGATGACAAGAAATTATGCCAATTCTGCAAGCTATCCCAGCAGTAATATTTGAGATATTAATTTTAAAGAAGTATCTGAGTGAGTGTGACGCCCGTGCACTGGCCCAGTAATCAAGGAGCCTCAATTCTCATCACTAACAGACGTGAGAGACATGCACATTGGGAGGATAAGTACACACACACAGTAAAGTACAATTTCCCTTAAGAACACACAGAGATCACAGTCAGTCTGGGGCTGGTTTCTCCTGCTCTCCCCAGATCCCCAATAAGACTCCCCACTGGCACAGCTATAGGGTTAAGATCTCAGCCAAGTGGTTAAGCCAAAACATCCAGCACCCTCTCTGTCCAACCAGTGCTTTGTGTCCCTGCCTAAGTAGCTGACACACACAAAGTGTATTATATATAAACACACAGACACTCCTAGGGAAGGCTGGCACAGGTTCACTAGCTATGCCCCCTTCTGCCCAGACCATAAAGTAGTACCAGCTGCCACCAATCACCCTTACTTATCAGCTACCATGGCCCTTACCAAAGAGTGACCAATCTTACTGTGTAATGTTACTAATATCCAAATAGGAAGTGGGGCCAGAACTTTTAAAGCTATTCAAAATTGGCCTGCACAGTATCACCAATGCATGTGCAAGTACTCTGAGAGCTTAAGTATCTCTAAACAAAACCAGCCACAGTTAAAAGGTTTAAATAGTTTAAATATATTTAATAATAAATAATAAAAGCATAAGACAATACTCAATAACTCAACACAGTGACAACAAAGATCAGAATCACAGAAAATAATTTAAAACAGCACTGCAGGACAGTTTCACATAAGTACAGAAAACATCTAGACTAATCTTACTATATTCCTATATATCTGTAAGAGAAATCACTCTACCTAAATAATGTACCTACAGAGCCAGGCAAATACAGATAAGTGCTGAGTGGATGTTTTCAGGTCCAGAGACAAGATACAAAATGCATGTATTTTCTCTCTGAGATGGTTCTTAAATTAATAATACACATTACTGCTGGGTTAGTTAGATGACATCACTATTTGACACTTGCCTCTAGTTCCCAGGCAGAATGGATACCAACAGAATCTAACATGTCTCTCTTAAAAAAGCTTATCTTACAGATGTAAAGCTGCTAGGATGCCACACAGCAATACAAAAACACTTTACATTTGAAACCTAGTAACTATCTCTGTCTCAGGACAATAGAAATAAACCCCTAACACTAGACATCCTGTCTCTTAGCTGAGATAAACTAACTTTATAACCTTCTTGAAGCTCAGTACAGAACATATAGTTCAACACCAACATAACATATAGTTCTCTTACATTTTTAAAGCAAGCATACAAATCATATTACTATTCACCAATGACATAGAACTGTTTACAAAATTACAAGCATACAAATCATATTACTATTCACCAATGACATAGAACTGTTTACAAAATTACAAGCATACAAATCATATTACTATTCACCAATGACATAGAACTGTTTACAAAATTACAAGCATACAAATCATATTACTATTCACCAATGACATAGAACTGTTTACAAAATTACAAGCATACAAATCATATTACTATTCACCAATGACATAGAACTGTTTACAAAATTACAAGCATACAAATCATATTACTATTCACCAATGACATAGAACTGTTTACAAAATTACAAGCATACAAATCATATTACTATTCACCAATGACATAGAACTGTTTACAAAATTACAAGCATACAAATCATATTACTATTCACCAATGACATAGAACTGTTTACAAAATTACAAGCATACAAATCATATTACTATTCACCAATGACATAGAACTGTTTACAAAATTACAAGCATACAAATCATATTACTATTCACCAATGACATAGAACTGTTTACAAAATTACAAGCATACAAATCATATTACTATTCACCAATGACATAGAACTGTTTACAAAATTACAAGCATACAAATCATATTACTATTCACCAATGACATAGAACTGTTTACAAAATTACAAGCATACAAATCATATTACTATTCACCAATGACATAGAACTGTTTACAAAATTACAAGCATACAAATCATATTACTATTCACCAATGACATAGAACTATTTACAAAATTACAAGCATACAAATCATATTACTATTCACCAATGACATAGAACTGTTTACAAAATTACAAGCATACAGATCATATTACTATTCACCAATGACATAGAACTATTTACAAAATTACAAGCATACAAATCATATTACTATTCACCAATGACATAGAACTGTTTACAAAATTACAAGCATACAAATCATATTACTATTCACCAATGACATAGAACTGTTTACAAAATTACAAGCATACAAATCATATTACTATTCACCAATGACATAGAACTGTTTACAAAATTACAAGCATACAAATCATATTACTATTCACCAATGACATAGAACTGTTTACAAAATTACAAGCATACAAATCATATTACTATTCACCAATGACATAGAACTATTTACAAAATTACAAGCATACAAATCATATTACTATTCACCAATGACATAGAACTGTTTACAAAATTACAAGCATACAAGTCATATTACTATTCACCAATGACATAGAACTGTTTACAAAATTACAAGCATACAAATCATATTACTATTCACCAATGACATAGAACTGTTTACAAAATTACAAGCATACAAATCATATTACTATTCACCAATGACATAGAACTGTTTACAAAATTACAAGCATACAAATCATATTACTATTCACCAATGACATAGAACTGTTTACAAAATTACAAGCATACAAATCATATTACTATTCACCAATGACATAGAACTGTTTACAAAATTACAAGCATACAAATCATATTACTATTCACCAATGACATAGAACTGTTTACAAAATTACAAGCATACAAATCATATTACTATTCACCAATGACATAGAACTGTTTACAAAATTACAAGCATACAAATCATATTACTATTCACCAATGACATAGAACTGTTTACAAAATTACAAGCATACAAATCATATTACTATTCACCAATGACATAGAACTGTTTACAAAATTACAAGCATACAAATCATATTACTATTCACCAATGACATAGAACTGTTTACAAAATTACAAGCATACAAATCATATTACTATTCACCAATGACATAGAACTGTTTACAAAATTACAAGCATACAAATCATATTACTATTCACCAATGACATAGAACTGTTTACAAAATTACAAGCATACAAATCATATTACTATTCACCAATGACATAGAACTATTTACAAAATTACAAGCATACAAATCATATTACTATTCACCAATGACATAGAACTATTTACAAAATTACAAGCATACAAATCATATTACTATTCACCAACGACATAGAACTGTTTACAAAATTACAAGCATACAGATCATATTACTATTCACCAATGACATAGAACTATTTACAAAATTACAAGCATACAAATCATATTACTATTCACCAATGACATAGAACTATTTACAAAATTCTAGCTAGCTGGGCTAGCAGCCTTCACAATTCCCCTCCCCCCCACGAAAACTCAAGCCAGTTTTTCAAGTGACCCTTGAGAAATGTTGCTGGGTTGAGCCAGTCTAGGAATACCTTACCCCATTCCCTGTCTTGAGAGCCCATCTGCGTTGGCATTGCTAACCCTAGTGTGGTGCTGCATTGTCATATCATATGCTTGTAACCCTAGGCTTCACCTTAGTAACTTGGCATTTTGCTGTCTGGCTCAACGTAGCCATGTTAAGGGATTGTGGTCTGTAACTGCAGTGAATTTTCTTCCATACAGATAAGGCTGAAGTTTCTGCAGTGCCCACACTATGGCTAGACATTCCTTTTCTGCAGCTGCATAGCATTCCTCCCTGGATTGGAGCCTATGACTGAGATAAACCACTGGGTGCTGTTCTCCCTCTGAAGAAATCTGGCTAAGTACAGCCCCCACCCCATTATTTGAAGCATTCACCTGCACAACAAATTATTTGCTGTAATCTGGACAGGCTAACACAGGGGGTCCTCCCACAGCTCCTTTAAGCTTCTGGAATGCCTGCTCACATGCTGGGGTCCACACTACCTTATCTGGCCTGTTTTTCCTTGTCAGGTCTGTGAGGGGGAGTAACTATGGTACTATAACCGGAGACAAACTTTCTGTAGTACCCTGCTGTCCCTAAAAATGCCCTCACTTGCTTTTTTGTAACAGGTTCAGGCCATGCCTGAATGGCTTTCACTTTGGCAGGTTCTGGACTGATCTTACCACTCCCCACTCTATATCCTAGGTAGGAGACCTCTGCCATACCCACCTGACATTTGCTGTGGTTAATGGTCATCCCTGCCCTCTGTAGTCTGCCCAGCACCTCCCAGACATGCTGAAGGTGCTCGTGCCAGGAATGGCTGTAGATAGCAATATCATTAATATCAAAACAACTCTCTCTCTAACATCACAGCAAAAGACAACACCACTATACACCCAACAGAACACACCAAATTGCTAGGAGTTGAAATAGACAATAAACTAAAATTTGACATTCACATATCCATGACCATAAAAAAGGCTACAAAAAACTAGGAGAGTTATACAGAAATAGGCAACTTCTCACCAAAGCAGCAAAGATCTCAGTAGCAAATTCCCACCTTATCTTCACTCTGCTTTATGCATCTCCAATATATACCAACCTAAGGCAATGCGATCTAAACAAGCTCGAGACCTGCTACAACAAAATCACCAAATTCACCACAGGGGCATCCTACCATAGTCACCACTTTCTCCCCCTTGCTGAACTAGGCTGGCTTGAACTCCCTCGCCTCCTTCAGTGGTATCAACTTGCACTCCCCCACAAACTATTAAACCATCCACTAAAAGTCCCATCCCTCCAGAATCTACTACAACCCTTTCGCACCACCAGACCACTAAGATCCAGCAACAAAAATCATTTGCAGGTCACTAAAGCCAATAACTCTGCTGGAGAAGCACTATTCTCTTACGCCATAGCCAAATTATGGAACTCCCTCCCACCCACAATTACCTCCATACCATCATGCACCCACTTCAAAACTTTACTAAAAGTGCACCTAAAAACATGCTGGCTATGCCCTTGCAACTCATCCACCCGCTCCCTTTCTTTCCACCCCACTAACTACCTTGATTATGGCAAGCTCGGATGCTCATAAACCTAACTACTTATTATACAGCAGGAACTTCTTACTGTACCAATTGTTAATGTCTGTTATGTACTTCACAGATGATAAAGATTCTAGTTGTCTACTGATGTACTATGTTCTTCATCTGTAACTGTGTTTGTAAGTTTTAATTGCTATGTTGATCAAATTGTTAATTGCTATGGAAATCCAATGTAACTACTGTCTGTATGTTTTAACTGTGGAGCTTTTCTCCCCGGGCCTCCACTGAAAATGGACCTACGTCCAGCTGGACACTTCGGTCAATAAATGTAAATAAATAAATAAATCTAGGTAAGCTAGGGCAAAATCTTCTGCTCCTGCTAGGGTATGATCTACCAGCCTCTGGAAAGTCGCTGGGGCATTTGTCATCTCAAAGGGCATCGTTGTGAACTCATACAAGCTGAAAGGAGTCACCAAGGCTGGTCTGTCTCTAGCCCTGGGAGTCAAGGGCACCTGCCTTTAACCTTTGGTAAGATCAATGGTAGTAAGATACTTAGCCCCACCCAGCTACTCTAGGGCTTCATCTGTATTAGGCATGGGGTAAGCATCTGACTCTGTGTGACTATTTAATTTTCTGTAGTCCACACAGAACCTGGTGCTGCCATCCTTCTTTGTTACCCGCACCACTGGGGAGGTGCAGTGACTGCTGAACTCCTGAATTACTCCTAGTTCCAACATTTCCTGTATCTCCTCCCTCAGAGTCTGTTTGACTCTCTCAGGCACCATATAAGGGGTCTGCTTGATAGGTCCTTGGGGTCCTGTATCCACATGGTGCTGCACCAGGTGGGTGCACCCTGGTTTCCCAGTGAACATGTTCCCAAATTCCTGTAATACTGCTCTGATTTCTCAAACCTGGGTAGGAGATAACTGCTGGGACATTGCTATCCCTTCCACTGAGGTGTCAGACCAAGCCTCACTGAGGAGATCAGTCACCAGATCTCCCTCAGACTCCTCCTGCAATCCACTGCAAATACTCAGCAAAAGGGCCTACCTATCAGGGTAAGGTTTCATCATGTATACATGGTACAGTTTGGGCCCCTGCCTCCTGCCTAGCAGTTCCACCATGTAGTTAACATCACTGACCTACCTTACCACATTGTAGGGTCCCTCCCAGTATAGATGAACTAGTGGCTTCTCCTGCTACTGGCAGATGCTGTTGGGGTGGTTTAGGCTGCCCAACATGGGTTCCCTTAGAGCCATGTGCAGCACTAGTTATCCCTTTCCTGTGCAGTGATGCCGTGCTTGCTAAGTATAGGTCTCCTTTTTCCCCCACCTCATCTGTGGTATTACATTCTCTATCTGCTAACCAGATTGTCATGTCCTCAGGCAAAGTGCTTAGGGCTTGTTTCCTCACCAAAAGGTCTGCCAGCTATTCAGAAGTGGTGACCCGACACCCACTCACCCATCAATGAAGATACGTGCTTAAGTCAGCAGTATATTCACACACACTTTCATCTGCCTTGCATCTATGGTCAGAAAACTTTTTTTTTATCATCTTCAGGTGGTGACTTAAAACACTCTAACATTTTTTTAACAGTATTATAATTTAAGTAATCAGAATCAGACAATTTAGAAACAGCAGTTGCACCTTTACCATGGAGTAAAGGGGGTCAGGAACCAAACCCAGAGCCCTTGGTCAACATTATATTGTTTACATACCCTTTCAAACATATGAATAAAACTATCAAAATAATCATCCTCTGCAAATTGTGGAAGAAATTTACTGACCTTTGTTGCTTCTGGAGTTCAATTACTCCCTTCCCCATTACCTCCATGACCCTGGGGAAGGGTCAGCATCTTCTTTTCATGTTGCCTCTGCAGCTCAGACTGCTCCAACAGAGTCTGCCAGTAGCAGGGGAAGACACTAGTCCAGGTACATGCCCAGGACCTAGGGTAAATGTTTTAAACGCAACCAGTGGGGGTCATGTAGCATATAGATGTCCATGGAGGCAAGGTGGCGAACAAAAGGTGGGAGAGCCAATAAGAGGGAAGGACAAAATGCCAACAGTAGGTTGTCTTGAGAAAACAAAGGCACCAAACTACCACCAGGCAGATGTCCTGATAGGGAAGGATTTTGATAATGCATTACCGTATGTTCATGCAGTTACACACAGTCAGGCTTGGAGACAAGCATGTGGGCCTGATAGCCTGGGGGAGACCCAGACAGACCACACGCTTGCAACCAGGACTGGTGAGGTGGTTACTTCAGAGAGGAAGTTATCCTGTAGCAGTGAGACTGAAGGTGAGCCACATCTGCTTGTGGGTAATGATGTTCCCTTGGGCAGAGTGACTGCAAGGGCAGAGGTGAGTAGTACCACTCAGCCTGACAGTAAGGCACCGCCGTCAGAGGATACCACACTTCCTTTGGAATGGGAGCTAGGAAGGGTTACAAAGAGAGAGTCGAGACAGGCTCAGCTCTCAGATCCTGCATTACAAGGCATGAGAGAGGTAGCTAGTGAAGCACCTGATTCTCAAGGGAAGGGGGAATCTGTATACTGGGACAAAGAGTTACTGTACAAAGTATAATGGCTTCCACAATTCTAATGATTCTGATGGCCCATTGCTATTTGAGAATACTTCAATGGATTGTAGCAGTGCAGTGGTGCCAGAACTTTCACCCATCACATGCAAAGATTTGACTCTCAAGGATTTTCAAACAACACATTGCTTAGCGGATAACCTCCCTTTCAGCAAAGGAAGGACAGATTTTTCATACAGGGCTCCTGACAGTAGTTACCACAGATACCACTCTTCTGTGGGGGGGGGGCATTTCATAGGGGGGATGATGTAAGGTACATGGTCAATTTTAGAGGCAAAACTTCACAACAATGTCTTGGAGATGAGGGGGGGTCCTCCTAACATTGTAAACATTCCAGGATGTCCTCCCCATTGTGTGATTTTCACACATTAAGACATGGCAGTGGTATGTTATATCAACAAACAAGGAGGAACCCATGTTTACCCTTTGTGTCGAGAGTTTGGCAGTGAGTGATGTTTTCTCACCATTTTCTGATAGCACCACACATCCCGGGGTCTCCCAGTGTTCTACTGGACAAATTGAGCAGGATTATCCTAACTCCTCATAAGTGGTCCCTCAATTCAATGGTGGCAACTATAATTTTTCACTGCTGAGGCCAGCCTTGCTGTGACCTGTTTTCATCCTACCTCATTGACAGTTGCATTAGTTACCTTACCCCGATCCCTCCACAGGGTCAATCACTGAGGGATGCTGTACTCCACAGCTGGCTCCTGGCCCTCCTTTATGCTTCCCCCATTATCACTCATGAACAAATTCATTCAGAAAGCCACACAGTGCAAGGCCAAATTAATCCTTATTGCCCACTTCGGGCCCTGACAAACATGGTTCCCCTTCCTGTGGCCTTTACAAGGGCATCCTCCTTGGATGCTGGATTAGTATCCAGACCTTCAAGAAGCAGACCACTTGGTTTCTCCAGTTTTGAACATAGCTAGAGATGCCAGGCTTCCCAGTACAGTTGTTGAGATTATATCAGCTTCCCAGAAGCCTGCTGTGAAAAAGATTTATCACGGTAAATGGAAAGGATTTTTTATTTGGGTGGTAACCAGGAGTTTGGACCCTTTTACAACATGCATCCTCTCCATATTAGAATTATTGTCTGAACTTTTTCACAAAGGTTTTAGTTATCCAACTATTAAATTTCAAATGACAACAATTTCTGATTTTCATATTAGACACAGTGACACTTCTTTAGCCTCCTTGAAGATCTCAAAAACTGTTTTAAGAGGGACTTTTTTGTTGGGTCTTTCCATTAGAGACCCAGTCCTTTCCATGGGATATTACCATCATGCTCCAAGCTCTGACACACCAACCCTTTGAACAGCCATGGCAGATATTAAATATCTAACCTGGAAAACAATTTTCTTAATGGTGATCACTTCAACAAGACAAATTTCAGAATTGCAAGCACTCTCATGTAACCTTCCCTATTTGATTTAACATAAGGACAGGGTTTCTTTCAGGAGTAATGCAGCTTTTCTTCAAAATGTGGCATCCAAACCTAACTTAAATCAATCCATACATTTAGCACTGTCCTTCCCCAAATTCTCAAAGGGTAATGCATTTTGGTTATGCTAGATATTCGTCAACTCAGATTCTATTACCATCGTTCAAAACAATTCAGGAAATCTGATCTATTGTTTGTTGCTTTCTCAAAGTCAAAACATGGTAGAAGCTGTTGCGAATGTTACACTGTCTAGATGGTTGTCAGACTTCCTTTGTCATTAGTAAGATGGGTTTAAGTTTACAAATGAAACCAAATGCTCACTTAACAAGAGTAGTAACTACTTAAACCGTCTTCTCCAAAAGGCTGCACATTTACATTTGTGCAGCAGCACCTTTTTTGTTACTCATTATAAGTTGGATGTACAGTCCAGATCTCCAGCCTCCTTTGGCTCCATCGTGCTCAGGATAACACCCAGAAAAACAGTTAGCGTAATGATAGATCCACGTTATCTCATTTTCTGTTGGTTCAACCTCCCACCCACTTTCCAAATCGACACATATAGCTGTAATGATTGAGTGATTGCAGTGTTACACCTTGTCTGTAAGCAGCCATGTCAGTCTGTTTTTTTTTCTCCCATTTCCTTTTCACTGTTTCTGTTTTCTAGTATTTAATCATAAATCGGCCTTAGCTGTATGGTAAAGGGCAATTTCGATCTGAGGTATTAGAATGGAGTTCAGGGAATTATGAGTAAGGGGGGAGTCAGAAGTCGTGGAAGCTTCAAATTCCATGCTAGGGTCGGATTCTGTTGGATCTGACATCCCCATATGCTGAACTGGATGAAAATTAGACAACATGGATCTATTGTTATGATAAGTACATAATTTTCTTTATGTGCACATTGGTGTAATTTGCATTTGAAGGTGAAGTGTTAAAGCAAGGCCTTATAGATGTATTCTAGGTTAGATTACATTTTTTTGTCAATTTTTTTTTCGTCTAAAGTAGAACATTCAGAGAAAATAGCAGTTGACAGCCATTGTAGGGAAAGTTCTATGTGAATATGAAAATATAAAGGGAGTTTGCAAGGGAGATTTTTCAGTAATGTAGTAATAATACCTGTCTGTTGCAGTGAGGATTTGGTTTGTTTCTAATTTGTAGGATAGTTATAAAATTGCTGTAACTCCACCTTTACCAGTTTTATCTGAATGGAAAATGTTTCAGTTGTACTATGTAACTTGGTCTTCATGTGGAAGGTTAAGCCATGCTTGGAAAAGCTTATTTTATGTAGAGACTAGTACTGAACCGATTTATGAACTTCATTTTGTTGCAGAGGTTTTGCCATTTGTTATAGCCAAGATTTAGGGAGTGATTGCTAGGCCAGGAGAAGTCAGCAGAACTTGAGCGGCACAGTTATCTAAAGAAGGTTTAGAATTAATATGGATGTCACCACTCAGTAGCAGCAATGAGGGAAAAGACTGGCTTCTTATTTTATAGAAACGTACAATAAGTAATGTAATATTAAAAATTGAGAGCTCGTTTCTGTAGTTATCTGCATTCACTTTGACTGGCCTGGTATTGATTGTATGGAATTATATCATGAAATGGTTGGGGTTGTTTACTCCGAGGATGGGTGAGTATATGGATCTTGTGTTATTGTGAAAGGGTAACACTGGTTGAACTGGCGACTAGGAAGATTAAAACAGGAACAAGCGTTAGGTGAGAGTAGTTAACAGGGATAATAATTTTGGATTCATTTAAGTGAGCCAACTTATGATTAGTAGGAGGGGAGCTGTGGGGACGCATGATGAGTACAAGATGAAACAGATAGATGGGTGGGGTGGTTGGAAGGGCCTCTTTTCAGCTGCATCAGCTTACAAGAGCCATTTCCCATGTAGAATTGGAGTCAGTATCACAGTACTGGTCTAAGCAGTTTAATAAGAAAGAGAATTCTCTTCAGAGATTCCCATAACTTTCCTTGGGGTTGACTGAATGTGTCTCTGGAAGTTGCTTACTGCCAAGTGAATGGA